>NC_072735.1:163482336-163782336 GCF_026930045.1 Uloborus diversus | reverse complement strand
AGATGGGAAGCAGGTTGTATGCACCTACAAAGACACTGTAATTGCTTCGGTCAAGAACAATTTTGAAACCATGTCTCCTGTATCCCACGAAGAAGCCGATGCGATGATATTCCTTTATGTGCAGCATGCAATAGAAATCTCGGGTCATGCTAAGATCACCGTGAAAACTGTTGACAGGGATGATGTAGTGATTGCTATATTCCGAGTTCCGAAACTGCAAGGGCTATGGGTGATGGAAGTGGAGAATATTTGCGGTATCTTTCCATCCACGTTTTGCACCCTGAAGTTGGTGTACCAGATCGTCTGCCTTTTTTCCATGCCTTTACATGAGTTGATCCGGTGTCTAGTTTTGCTTGCATTGATAAAACCAGGAACTGCATTTAAGATGTGGATGGCGTTTAGAGATGCTGACAAAAAAAATTTTTGTACTATACTAAAGTACCCGAAAGCATCAATGAAGACAATAAGCATTTCCTACTTATTCAACGCTTCGTCGTCCTGAAGTATCATTCATAAAGCTCAATGGAAACCGTAAATGCGGCTAGGAGAATTTTCTTCACCCAGCAAAACAAACCAGTAGAATGTATTCCACCATCTAGCAACGTTCTTCTGCATCACCTAAACAGAGCAATGTTGCAGTGTTCACTGTAGACAGAACGTCTTCAGCAAAATTTTCACCTCTTGGATCCATGTCAGTGGTGATGAATAAAAGTTGGTTAAGAGTTTGAACCTCTTTGGTATGCACACCCCGAAATAACAACTGAAAAAATTACAGGAACTTGTATCATGCAAGTGCAAACAGATGTCTACACGCTGTCGATGCGTCAGATCAGCTCTGAATTGTACACTTCTTTGTAGTGAGGGTCAGTGAGATACGTAAAACGTTCCTTAAAAAAACTTATTACAGTTTTCGTTATAACAGGTACTTTTTCTTTGTATTAAAAAGTGTAATTTTCATGCATTTCTTTTAAATGTTCAAAATGTAAGCATGTTTGACAAAAAAAATTTTTGTACTATACTAAAGTACCCGAAAGCATCAATGAAGACAATAAGCATTTCCTACTTATTCAGCGCTTCGTCGTCCTGAAGTATCATTCATAAAGCTCAATGGAAACCGTAAATGCGGCTAGGAGAATTTTCTTCACCCAGCAAAACAAACCAGTAGAATGTATTCCACCATCTAGCAACGTTCTTCTGCATCACCTAAACAGAGCAATGTTGCAGTGTTCACTGTAGACAGAACGTCTTCAGCAAAATTTTCACCTCTTGGATCCATGTCAGTGGGGATGAATAAAAATTGGTTAAGAGTTTGAACCTCTTTGGTATGCACACCCCGAAATAACAACTGAAAAAATTACAGGAACTTGTATCATGCAAGTGCAAACAGATGTCTACACGCTGTCGATGCGTCAGATCAGCTCTGAATTGTACACTTCTTTGTAGTGAGGGTCAGTGAGATACGTAAAACGTTCCCTAAAAAAACTTATTACAGTTTTCGTTATAACAGGTACTTTTTCTTTGTATTAAAAAGTGTAATTTTCATGCATTTCTTTTAAATGTTCAAAATGTAAGCATGCTTAACAAAATTATTTTATTATACACTGGCATTAATAGTTAAGTTCTCGATCCATTTGGGGCGGTGACTTTGATTATTTCTGCATTTTAACCACCCTTTCACTAAGTATACAGGAAAAATACTGACAAAAGGTGTTAAAACATGATGTACAAATTTAAATTTAATGAAACCGGAAATGTTCTTTTATAATGCAGGTATAACAGTAAAAATTTACTCCAATATCGGTGAATACAAGAAAGTCATTGTTTTCCTATCAATTTTCACGTTGATATTGTAATAATTATTAAACTATTTGTCTTCTTTACTAATAATAAAGCTCAAAGTTTGTCTGGATATCTGTCGGGATGTCTGTCCGGATGTCTCTTTGTGACGCGCATAGCGCCAAAACTGTTCGGCCTTTTTTCACGAAATTTGGCACAGAATTAGTTTGTAGCATGAGGGTGTGCACTTCGAAGCGTTTTTTCAAAAATTCGATTTTATTCTTTTCTATTTCAATTTTTAAGAACATTTTACCGAGCAAATTATCATAACGTGGACGAGTAAATTACCAAATTATCATAACGTGGAACCGTAACACAAAAAAAATTGTTGAGAAGGCCAGGGCCCACCAAGGGCTGTCTTGCAACTGAGGAAGGAAGGAAGGAACCATAAAATGACCTATTAAATTAACATAGAAAATTGGAGAAAAATTCATCATCCATTGTGTGAAAATATACAGGCGAATCAAATGACCTTTTAATTTTTTTACTGCGAGCAAAGCCGTGCGGGTACCGCTAGTAGAAAATAAAACTAAGAACTGTTGAAGAGCTTTTTTAAACGGCTTTCAGATAATGTATTTGAGTTTTACAAAATTATGACCTATTATGTAGTTCTAAGCAGTTAAACCAACGTACTAACCGATACATGGCGGCCATTTTGATGACGTCACCACAGGAGGGTTTTGACCTCCGATCAATTGCCTCCCGGCGGTTTTTTGCTCTCTTATATGAACATATGTGCTGTACAAAATTTCATACTGGTATCCGGAAGTGAAATGTTTTTGCACAAACTCCACCGACTATGTGAAGTAGTTCGCAACGACTTTTATGTTGATGACGTGCTGTCGGGTTCAGAAAGTTTGGATCAGGCGAAGTTCCTACAATCTAATCTCATTAAAGTTTTGCAGAGAGGAGGAATGGAACTCCATAAATGGGTGTCTAACCATCTTGAATTAATACTAGGGGATACTCACCATGAATACTCGTTCACATCTCAAGAGATAACTGTCAAGACATTGGGAATGTTTTGGTGTTCAAAATTGGATTATTTTACATTTAGAGTAACTGTGGATATCAAGGAAAATTACACGAAACGTGAAGTTCTAGCCACAATCGCAAGAATTTTCGACCCCTTGGGTCTAATACAACCAATTATTTCGAAGGCAAAAATTTTCTTCAGAGACTTTGGGTATTGGCACTCAATTGGTCGGATCCTCTCCCTCCTAAGGAGTGCAGGGAGTGGTTGAGCTTTTTGAAACAACTTCCAGTTATAAATCAAGTGCAAATTCCCAGGTACAGTCTTCTTCCTAAAGCAATTACTATTCAGCTACATGGATTTGCCGATGCTTCAAAACAAGCTTTTGGTGCAGTTATCTACTTGAAATCGACAGATGCGTTTGGATACATAAAAACGAGTCTCTTGTGTAGTAAATCAAAGGTATCTCCTCTAAAAACCTTAACAATACCTCGTTTGGAGTTGTCATCAGCTCTGCTTTTAGCGCGACTTACATCCAAGATTGTACCCATATTGCAATTGCCAATAGATCATATTTACTTGTATAGTGACTCGACCATTGTTCTTGCCTGGATTAAAACCCCAGCGGAGAAGTTAAAGCCGTTCGTTTCCAATAGAGTGAAGGTAATTCAAACGATGAATCAAAATTACCAGTGGCGACATACCTCTTCTAAAGATAATATAGCGGATATTATCTCCCGTGGACAAGATGCAGATGTTCTCTTGACAAATAAACAGTGGTGGGAAGGACCAGAAATTTTAAAACAACCTCAATCACATGGACATTCATTTGAACTAAACGATCTTAATCAAGTTTTATATTACAGTGAAGTGAAGGATACTCATGAGACTGTCTTAACTGCTACAGAAAATGATTTGTTGGTAAATTTCCTGAATTTGAGTAATAACTATCAAAAATTAATTAATGTATTTAGTTATATTCTTAGGTTCATTTACAACTGCCAGAATAAAGTAAGTAAGGTTGGACCTCTAACAGCTGATGAGGTCACTGCCAGTTAGTTAAAACTTTCATCGTTTGTTCAACAGGAAGGTCTTAGTGATGACTTTCAGCAGCTAAGTTCGGAAAAACCAGTAAAATTGTCAAGTAAATTAAAATTTTTGTTGCCTTTTTTCGATAAAAATTCAAATGTCATAAGAGTCGGAGGTCGTTTGTCAAATTCTCAATTACCCTTTGATGCAAAGCATCCAATAGCATTGCCTAAAAATCATAAGTTATCAAAACTCATTTTATTAGATTTAAATCTAAAAAAATTGCCATCTTGGTGCGCAAGCACTATTGCATGCATCTAGATTAAAATTTTGGATAATTCATGGAAGAGATCTCGCCCGGAAAATTGTACATGAGTGTGTGATTTGTTCAAAATACAAACCACGATTTTTAGAACAGAAAATGGGAGACCTTCCACCTGAACGCTGCCAACAAACATTTCCCTTTTTGAATACTGGCACTGACTTCGCAGGTCCATTTTATATTAAAAATAAAAATCAACGTAAAGGAGCATTACAAAAAATCTTTATTGCAATATTTGTATGTTTATCAACCCGTGCTGTTCATTTTGAAATTGTGTCGGATTTGACGTCTGATTCATTTATTGCATCATTGAAAAGGTTTATATCCCGTCGTGGAAAATGTGCTGTTTTATTCAGTGATAACGCAAAAACATATATCGGTGCTCACAAAGAGCTCGACCGCTTGCATAAGTTAGTGAGTCAACCAGATGAGATTTTATCAAAATTTCTTTCTATTGAAAGAATAAAATGGAGGTTTATCCCACCCAATTCTCCTCATTTTGGAGGCATTTGGGAAAGTGGTGTCAAATCATTTAAATTTCATTTAAAACGCGCAATGGGCAAATTGATTTTTACTTACGAAGAATTTTTAACAATCTCAAATCAAATCGAAGGGATTTTAAATTCGAGGCCTTTAATGCCACTTCCGAGTGATGCAGAAGAAATAGAGGTTTTGACTCCGGCACATTTTTTAATTGGCAGAACAATGTTCACAGTGGTAGAGCCAGAGTTGTTAGATTTGTCTGATAACAGATTAAAACGATGGCAGCAAACAACAAAAATAATTCAGCAAGTATGGAAAAATTGGTCGAGAGACTATTTATGCCATTTACAACAAAGGTCAAAATGGTGTTTTTTGAAGGAAAACATTGCCATTGGGGCAGTGGTTTTAATAAAAGAAGATAATATGCCTGTAAATTCGTGGAGCTTAGGACGTGTAATAAAGGTTTTCGAAGGCCGGGATAAATGCATTCGAGTCTGTTTGGTAAAGACTGAGGGCGGTACATTCAGACGTCCCATAACTAAGTTAGCAATTTTACCTGTTCCAGTGTAAAGTGGATGATTTTAATTAACTATACCTATTTTAATGTTTACATGTTTTAATGGTAATTGAGTTTTATATCTGTTCAATTTACTTCTGTGCATTTTATGGTATTTTAATGATAATTTTATTGGTTAATATTTTTGAAATCTATCAATTTCAACGCCGGGAGTATGTATTTTACTGTGCATATGCAAATTTATATATTTATACTTTTCCTGTGGCAACGCCTCTGGGATTGCAGTTTTATACTGCGGTCTCTGGGACGAACAGCAGAAACAGTAAGACTGCGGCGGCATGATGTACACAATATAATTGTTCTTTAATAAAACCAAGCAAAACTACAATTGTGTCAGCCTCAGCTATTTCTCAAAATAAGTTTTACAGTCCACTACCAGCGATCAACAATGACCAACTTCCTATTCCGAGAATTTTAGGGTCTTCGACTCCGAATCTGACTCCTAACTCCGCAGCCATGGCAGAAATAGACTCGTAGGGAAAGTGACGGGGATTTTTAACGCCTTTGACTCCCGACTTTGATTCTCTTACCCCAAAATCAATTCGACTTCGCAGCATTGGTTTTACGTAACTGTGACATAACGATTGCTGAGATATGTTTTTATTTTCATTTCAAAGTTTTATTTAACTCATTCAATTTTTGGATTTTTTTTTTTTTCCAAGAAACGTATTTATTCTGATCTGCAATTTATTTTTAATTTTTTTTAAACGGTAAAAGAATTTCTTTATGAAACAAAAATGTATTTGCTATATTGGTTAAAAAGTGCTTTTACTTGATTTGTTCGTTTATTTATTTTTTACCCATCTCTTTCTTCAGATGAAAGAGTTATATTTTGATTTTAGAAATCCGCTTTAAATACTGAAAAGGTATGTTTGACATAATTTGCAGCCTTAGCTAATTAAGAGAATATTTATCGGATGGTAAAAGGTCGAAATTGGTATACGGAAAAGTAGGCTATTTTAGATCTGGACAGAACTTCTTGTTAGAGTATTGTTCTTCGGGAAGTATATCATAGCTCTTGAGGGAGTGTTGATCTCACCCTTTATATTATTGCTACATAATATGATGAAATATGCGCTTAAAGTGAATACTTGCAGTTTTTCGGTTATTTTATCGACTGTACAAACGATATCGCTTCTATTATGAAGCATCGTCTGTCGTCGAAAACCTTTATAATAGAAACATCACGTAATAAATATGACAGAAAGAAAAGAAACTAAATATTGAAAATAGATCTTACTATTCAAAGACCATGTAAAGCATTCCATCCGAACTGTAAGTTTCCAAAAGTTCTACTATGTGCGGATGCTTGAGCATGTGGCAGATGGTTGCTTCTCGCTTCAGATCTAAATGAGAAAACGTTAAGCAATTATTCAAAACTTTTACATATTTTTCAGCACGTGCTATGTATGTATCGGAACCAATTATTTACTCGATCAGGAAGAGGTAAATTCCAAATCAAGCAGGTTATTATGCACCCATACTTACTGCTTACACAATAGCATCGTACAATATTTGAAGCACTAGAAGCAAAGAGAAACTCTCATTTGTTTCGGGACAAATGACTAAAGTACTGTCCACCTCTGGCAAGTTGAGCTCCGCTGCCTGACCGATTCAACGATTCCGTTAGTTGAAATAGGGGTGAGGGAAAACGGCATAAGAACTTCGGATTTAGTTGGCAGTGTATTGCCCACTTGGCGAACAGTATTACTATTCAGGCAAGAAGTAGCAAGCGGTACAGGTTTTGCTAGTCAATAAAAGAGTTGCAATGTAGCCCAACTTTCTGCGCCTAACAATTCCTTTTCTTAATGATTGCTCTCCGTTATAGCTCAACTTGTCGGATGTGAACAGTAGATGGCATAGGGTAGATGCAGCAGTACAACATGACTTAAAAAAACATTTCAATGAAAGTTTACCTGAGGTTTGAACTTAGCACCCGTTTGAATCGAAACTACAAAAAGTTCACTGACAGCCCTTGACCTCTCATGTCTTAGTTGATATTAATGACGAAAAACCGAATTAGAAAACAACATAGAGTTACTATACAAGGTGAGTCTAAATTCTAGGACAAAATTTTTAGGGTTGTTAGAGTGGACGATAAGAAGCAAGAACTTAAATATTAAGATATAGTCGCAAACACAATGCTGACGCGCTACATGCACACAAAGCCAGAAATTGGTGGATGCAAAATAGGTCACAAGTTTATTACACAAAAAAAATTTTGCATAACATTTTAGTTTCTAAGAAAGGTTTCGAACAGTTGTCAAAACTTATTGCCTGTTGTAGCTCTGATGCACGCGTCGCAACAAAGGCGTAGCGATTGATGAAAGTTTGTCACATCCCTTGATTTACGTTATTTCTAAGTCTCGTATAGCACAGTTTCGATATAACACGAAACACGGTTTCGATACAACACGATACTACATATTGACATGCTTTTTACAATGTACATGATTCATTAGTGTAAAAAATAAGTTAAAAAGGTATTTTAAAAAAAGTCTTGTACAACAAGGTTTCGATACTACACGGAACGAATTAACCGTGTTTTAAGAGGGACGCCTGTATGTACACAGTCCAGTCATATTAATGTGACCATCTGTCAAAAGTCAGAATAACCACCTTTCGCAGAGCGGACTGCTGCGAGACGTGCAGGAAGTGAGTCACTTAGGTCCCTGAAGGTGTTCTCTGGGATGTTGAGCCATGCCGACTCTAATGCCGTGGCCAGCTGCGCTAGATTACGCGATTGAGGATCCATGGCGCGAACAACTTGATCGAGATGGTCCCACAGATGCTCGATTGTGTTTAAGTCAGGTGAGTTTGCTGGCCAGGGGAGGACTGTAAACTCATCCTGGTGCTCTTCGAACCATGCACGTACACTGGCAGCTGTATGGCACCTTGCATTGTCCTGCTGGAAGATGCCATCATCCTGAGGAAAAACAATGCGCATGTAGGGGTGGAAAGGTCCGCAAGGACAGATGCGTACTTGTATTGATCCATCGTGCCTTCCACAATGATCAGTGAACCCAGAGAATGCCAGGAAAACATTCCCAAGACCATAATGCTCCCGCCTCCAGCTTGGACAGTTCCGGCAATGGTTGCAGGGTGATTCCTTTCAGAGGTTTCACGCCTTATACGCCAACGTCCATCTGTCCGATGGAGCATAAAACGCGATTCATCTGAAAACGCTACCTGTCGCCACTGGTTTGGGGTCAAAATGTCGCCACCGAAATGTCGCGGGACAAAATGTCGCGGCCAAAATGTCGCCGGGCCGAAATGTCGCTTGTCGAAAATGTCGCCAGGCCAAAATGTCGCCGGTCCAAAATGTCGCCAGGCCAAAATGTCGCCAGGCCAAAATGTCGCCGATCCAAAATGTCGCCGATCCAAAATGTCGCCGGCCCAAAATGTCGCCGGTCCAAAATGTCGCCTGTCCAAAATGTCGCCGGGCCAAAATGTCGCCGATCCAAAATGTCGCCGGCCCAAAATGTCGCCGGGCCGAAATGTCGCCGGTCCAAAATGTCGCCGGGCCAAAATGTCGCCTGTCCAAAATGTCGTCGGGCCAAAATGTCGCCTGTCCAAAATGTCGCCTGTCCAAAATGTCGCCGGGCCAAAATGTCGCCGGGCCAAAATGTCGTAGAACCAAAATTCGCTCATTCAGTTGGTAAGAAAAATGCAAATGTACAAAAATGCTGTTTAACACCAAATTTGCAGAATAAATGATTACTGCCTTTAATGAATGTCTTCGTTAAAAATGGGACTGAACTAAATGAGTTTCTTGATGAATTCTAAAAAGATTATTCCGTTTTGATTCGCAACTCTCGGCTGTTTTTCAGCAAACAAATAGAATACAAGCGTTACGTTATCTTATTTCTTGTGACTCGCCAACTGTAAAACGTTCTGACGGCGTTCAGTTCTGACGTTCGATAAATTTTTTAAAATTTTTCTTCAAGAATAGTGTGCGTTTGTATGTGACCGATTTTTTGGGGCCATTCTACGTCAAAACCTGTGGTAAGAATTCGAACGATACCCGCAAGTACCCATATATGATTTAGGGCTGCGTGGTTTTTTTGCGTCAATTCGTTCAAGATAGTGGAGTAACTGAACGTTTTCATCGATATGCGTGACTGTCATTGCTCAAAAAATGATGAACGGAATCAAATAAAATGTTAGGAAGCAGCAGGGGGACAGATTTTGGGGCCAATAACACCTGAGGGTGGAGCAATCGAATGTTTATTTTCCTTTCTTTTTTTTATCTGTGACTGATATATCTCAAAAAGTAATACAGTAGACCCTCGTTTTCAGCAGGTTTATTTTACGCGGTTTCGATTATACGCGGTTGAAGATTTGACACCTTTAATTTATTTACGCAGATGAGTTTCGGTTTTACGCTGATGCGGCAATGCAAAGAGGTAACATTTTCCTCTCTATCAAAACCCAAGCTCCTATACATTGCAGATTACTCGTAACTAACTGCATTTTGGCGTGCTAATAATCGAACTTGGGTCCTTGGAGACATTTTATGCGATTGGTTCCAGAGCTTTTTCCATTATAGAAGTAAAGTGATTAAACTCACACAGTTCAGAACTCACTGGAAGAAGAGCTTTCAGGAGTGACAAAGGAGGTCAAAATCAACGAGGATACCGACTCCGGTGACACACAACCAAAAACGCTCACATGGAAAATTTTGAACCATTCGTAGACAATAGAAATAATCTTTTTTTAAATTTGTTAGTAAAGGAAGATTTTATCAAGGAAATGACGCAAGTGGTCATGGATGCGTTAATGCTCAGCAAAGAATTAGAGGAAAAATTTTTAATGACTACCAAAAGACTATCATAGCCAGCTCTTCTTCATAAACAGAACACGAAATTAGTTTGTTTTCTTTATGCATATCATGCATAAAAATCGATATAAGTACACATTAAACTTTTCATACAATTAGTCATCACTAGAATGAAGTATTTTTTTATCTACGGAACCTAATCCCTATTTTGAACCCATTCCCTACTTTCGATATTAGGTCTCAATTTACGCGGTTTCGATTTACGCAGCATTTCCGTGGAACATAACTCCCGCGTAAAACGAGGGTCTACTGTACAAGGGTTAAGACAAAATTTGGTCTACAGGTAAAGGGCGAGTTGCGCATTTATTTTTGGCTTCAGTCATCCTAAAAGGATGGATCACCGAATATTTTTAATCGTTTTATGTGACTGCTATATCTCAAGAAGTAATGCGAGGATTCATACAAAAATGTAGTATGCAAGTGAAAGTAAACGAAAACAAACCTTATTTTCGTTCTAAGTTGAGTTTCGTAATCGTTTACGTGAATCAGTGTAATTAAATAAACAATGAAAAATATACTGAATTTAAATATGAGAGGTTGAGCAAGATATCAATAAAATCTAAATTAGCCGTGTATTCCTCTCATTTTTGTAGCACTTTAACTAGCGTGGGTGTTAAATAAAAACTGAGTTTGCATTCTTATACAATTTGCGTAGTAAAAATTCAATAATTAAAACAGCATTTTTTTCTGAGAGGGGACAACTTATTTGTTTATTATTATCAGTATTCTTTTCTTTCTGAATTACCAAGCTATGTTGAGCTAGAACTATTACTTTTTGAAACTCATTTTAAAAATAAGTCTAGGTCAAAATTGATCTGAATAATCTCATTGATATCAGTTATTTCACCCTACATTGTGAAATTTTTTCTTTTATATTTAAATTTTTAAAATGTGATTCAGCTGACAAGCGCTACTTCGCAAGCATGAAAGTATCCTCTTGAAAACCTCTAATAAAATAGCTGTTCTGAAATTGTCCCCTTTGATGTTCTATCGAATATATAAATATCATGAATGTTGAGAATTGAAAATATTTGTCATCGCGTAGAGTCGTTTTTCAAAAATCTGAGTGAAAGACACCTGTTTTAGCAATTACGGGTTTCATTGATTTCAAAAGATTTGACGGTGAAGATTTCGACGTAATTTCAGAATTTTACTCATAAGACAGAGTTTCCACGGCAATAATCTGTCATCTCTGTTAAACATTTGTTTTGCTGTCCCAAAATCCCGGTCGCAAAGGACATACAAATGTCCTCTCAGAGGAAGGTCTCGAGCAGTCTTGTTAAACTTCTTCAGTTTCATTTCCAGAAAAAGTCTCAGAACAGTTTTGATCTTACTTTAACCAATGTATATCTCACTGAAAACGTACAGTTTTTTTTTTTTTTTTTTTTTACAGTTCTTAGGGTGATGTTAAAAAATCTATGAGAAAATTAAATTTCATTAAGATACCTTTCTACTTGATTTCCACCCTGGCCCGTGATTTCGAATTTTTCTAGTGAAAGGGGAGAGGGAGGATAACGGGCATATAACCAATGCAAATTTCATAGGATTGCTATAAAAAGCACTTCCACTTGTATACATTAAAAAAAATTCAAAGTCGGGGGCCATTCCGCCTGATCCCTTAAATTACTGACTTGTCGCTAAGGTAATAATATGCTAGAGTGAAGGAGTTATTTGTTTTTACTTCATTACGCCAAAAAATACAAACCGCCTATTCTCTTGCCATATTCACATAGCGCCTCACTATTCTTTCATTCGCCTTTAGAACAGTTTAGTTTTACTTCCATACCAATTTTTTGTCTGAATCCTTGCGTTACATCTTGATCCTTTGCTTTACATCTTGAGTATTATTATTAATCAGATTAAACGAGAAAGAGAAATCCGTTGCAGCAGCCTTTCGCATGTTTACGTTCTTAATAGTATACAGAAAAACGTATGTTTTTCTGAAAACTATTAATTTTCTGGAATTAATTTGATGCTTACGAATTAAGACAGGAGAAAACGTTTGGAATTTTTGAAGGAACTTACTTTGAAAGGCAATTAATATTCTTTCGCAACTTTTATGCTGAAAAGCACCGACGTACATTTAAATTTTTCGTACCAATTGAACTAGCGAATTTTGGGCCGGCGACATTTTGGACCGGCGACATTTTGGACTGGCGACATTTTGGACTGGCGATATTTTGGACTGACGACATTTTGGGCCGGCGACATTTTGGGCCGGCGACATTTTGGGACGGCGACATTTTGGGACGGCGACATTTTGAACCGGCGACATTTTGGACCGGCGACATTTTGGACTGGCGACATTTTGGGACTGCGACATTTTGGACCGGCGACATTTTGGGACGGCGACATTTTGGACCGGCGACATTTTGGCCCGCGACATTTTGACCGCGACATTTTGGGACGGCGACATTTTGGACCGGCGACATTTTGGACCGGCGACATTTTGGGACGGCGACATTTTGGACCGGCGACATTTTGGACCGGCGACATTTTGGACTGGCGACATTTTGGGACGGCGACATTTTGGACCGGCGACATTTTGGGACGGCGACATTTTGGACCGGCGACATTTTGGGACGGCGACATTTTGGGACGGCGACATTTTGGACCGGCGACATTTTGGGACGGCGACATTTTGGCCGCGACATTTTGGCCCGCGACATTTTGGCCGCGACATTTTGGGCGTATATCGTCGCCACTCAGTGGACGTCCAGCTGCTGTACTGGCGTGCAAATTCTAGCCTTCGTCGTCGATGAACAGCAGTCAGCATAGGTGCACGAACCAGGCGTCTGCTTCGGAGGCCCAGACGCAGCAATGTTGGCTCAATAGTAGTTTGGGAGACACTTTTGGTAGCCCCTTGGTTCATTTTGGTGGTCAGTTGCTCAACGGTAGCCCGTCTATCTGCCCGAACGCATCTCCGCATCCGTCATTCGCCTCTGTCATCTATGGCCCGTGGTGCACCACATTTGCCACGTCGCTGATTTTGGACAGTCCCATTTTGCCATGCACGGTACACTTTTACCACGGCGGCATGCGAACAGTTCACAAATTCAGCCGTTTCAGAAATGCTTCCACCCTTGACCCGAAAGCCAATGATCATGCCCTTTTGGACGTCTGACGTGGATAGTTCGTGGTGGTCACATTAATGTGACTGGACTGTGTATATTGTAACAGTTTGGCACCTTCCTGACGTACCAAGAAAGCTCCTAAAGCACATATGGCCGAAGCTACGACGGAAAACAATTCCTTCAGAGCTGTAACATTCGGAGACTTCATTTCACCTTTGGTTGGGACTCAAGCCAATCCGGAGAGGCTGTAACTGAGCTGAAGAAAAAACACCTGGTAAAAAAAGCCTAATACATTTTCAGTCTGGTAGCTTTAAAAAAAAAATTTCACCACAGTATAAAATAGGCATTTTTGAAACTTGTGATTCAGGAAACCTTTTCGATTTTTCACAGGAAACTGGTTAAATCTTTTAAATCTCGAAACGTTACCCGGAAATAATCAAGCAAACTTTGTTCGCTAAGCAAAAAGATCTCGATATTAATATCTTTCTCATATTTTTTAAAATTGCAAATTGAAGTAAGTTTGGCATTCTTAGTTATGTTTTATGTTTCGGATAGGGATATTAATATTTATTAATGAGTACTAGTATCTTTAGGGATATGTTTCATACTTCATTTGCTTTTTTAGTGATTGAGTGTTGTTATATTAACATTAGAAAAGTCAATTATTAAATATTTGAAAGCTTTTGAGATTATTTCGTAGGATTCAAAAAACGTTCTTATTTTCTTTTATCAGTGGCGTAAAAAGAGGGATAATGTCCATGTTCGGACGCCTAGATTGAATTTCAATATTAATTAGTTCCTACAATATATAAGATCTAATGAAATTAATTCCTATTATAAAAATTAAAGTTTTTCTCTTGTGTTTAAAATATGTTTTTCATCATCTATTCAATTTTATGCATATGTATGTCCGCGCAAAATTTAAATCAAATTGTACCTGCTACCATTTGCATTTCAAATAGCCGAGATGCATTTCTTGAATTAAATATTCGTTCACAAGAAAGGATTAAAAATTTGAAAGTTGAATTCTTTCAACTTTTTTAATCCTTTTTTGCAGCGAATAAAAATCGCAAAAAATGGTTTAGAATGAAAAAAGAATAAAAAATTTTTAGTAAAAGTCCATGTTCAAATGAGCTAATTTATTAACCTAAACCATTTTCGATTTTTTTTTCTTTCAATCGTCAAACGCTGTGTGTGTGTGTGTGTGTGTGTGTGATTTTTTTTTTTTTTAAGTTTTTTAAAGTAGTGAAGTAGCGACGACATTTTAAAATTAGTTCGTAGTCGTTACATTAAAAAAAGTAGTTGTAGTGAACTACATTTGTAATAAAGTAGTTGTAGTTGCAGTTCGACTTCGCTAAAGAAAAAAAATGCCGTTTTTCTGACCACCGGGCTGTCGGTATTTTGCACTTAACAAAATCATGGTCTTTAATTAAACGATGCAGATATACGTAGGAAAATTCCAACTTTCAATTGGAAAAGATTGAATAACATACATTCATTTTAAAGTAAGCTATAAATAAAAATAAAACAAAGAAGAGCCGCCCTAATGAGAGGTCACTGCGACCTCCCAAAAAATGTCTCATTTGGCAAATTTTGTCTGACGGTTCGACAAATTTGGAGACATAATTGCAATTTTAAATGCGTCAATGTCCCTTTTTATCAGATGTACGTATGTGTGCAAAACCCCTCTTTTATCATTCGGCAAAATTTAGAGTCCATTTGGCAAAATGAGAAATCCCCTTTCCCAAAAATTTAAGTTCGTTGCGGCCCTGAAAACAATCCCAATTTAAATTAAAGCGGTATTTCACTGGAGGGGAAAAACAAGATGATTAAATCTCCAAAAGTTTGATATTTCTATTAATTTGAACCTACCACAATATCAACAGGAAATTAAAAAATAAGCAACCATCACAACAGTGACTGAAGTTATATACTCCAGCTGATATTTCAGCTCTAAATCACCACATTCCTACTGCATCCTCCTCCCACAACTCTCATCTTGTGTTAAAGCTGAAAACGCAACTGCTGGTGTAAAGCTTTCTGCCTGATATGGCAATCAATTACTTGATACACAATTCAACAGGCGCACGAGGCCGCCATCACACACACGAATGAATTATTTAACAGTCAATCTTTTCGAGTGCTGTTCACGGCCCGGTAGACTTCTGGTAGCCAAGGAAAGATAAAACCCATATTTTAAACAATGAGTTATCTATCGTTTATTGAGTTCGGCCAATTAGGTGGTCGAAGGGCGGGAACGATCATCAATGATCACTTGTCGCTCGCATGGGCGGACAATTCGCATTTGTGTCGAATATGTTGTTATGAAATTGCGACATTCGCAGAGCACTTGATTGCAACAATGCTGAATGACAAGGAGCAGAACTGAGTACATAGGATTTTAGAGATCAAGATTGGAGCATTTTTCTAGTCGCCAATGGCGACTACAAGTACATGTATTACTTTTTTCAAGTACACTTTTTTCAAGTCGTTTTTTTTTTAAATCAAAAGAGATAATTAAAAGAAAATATCTAAAAGAACTTTTAGGCTGCTACTCAGTGGCGCACACAAGGGGAGGGTCCAGGGAGCTGAACCATTCCCGTAGAGCATGAGTTTTTTTTTTTTTTTTTCTTTTTCGGATTGACTGTAATCCTGCAAAGGAACAATAATTTCAAATTTAATAAATGAAAAAATTAAAGTAATTTTCTCTCTTTCTTCCCATGCAAAATCGAACTGTATGTGAAATGAATTTTTCTACAATAATGATTCATCGTCGTTGTTTTTAATTATGAGAAAATTAAATACATTCATTCTTGTGCTCTCTTGATTTTTAATTGAGTACTTGTTATAAACAAATTTATTTTAATTACTAATGCTAAGTAATTATTCAATTTTTTTAAATGTTTCTATTACCAACAATCCGTTCAAGCGAAAGAATATGTTTGGATGCGTATGATATGAGAATGGTGAACTTCCGATATTGGACCCCCCTACCCCCCATTCTTTTGAAAAATTCCTGTGTGCGCCACTGCCACTACTAAAAAAGAAAAACTGACAGGTTAAAATAATTCAATGCTATTTAAGAGAAATCCTTCATGACAACTTAAAATTCTCATTGACACTTTCATTCATAATAATTGATCTTATCCATAACTGGATTCCAGTTATGGATAAGATAAAGCGGAGCAGCGGAGCCGGAAGGAAAATGACCAACTTCAGCTGCTTATTCCGATTTTAGGAATTTTAGTCTTCGACTCCGACTCCAACTCTTTTACCTGAAAATCAGTTTGAATCCGACTAAGCAGTCCCGTCAAAACTTATTAACTACTAATAAAAGAACCTTTAAAATAACTGATTTCTAAACAGAAAAAAAAAGATGTTATTGCAAATGCAATAAGTTAGTCGACTTCTTCGGACAGTATCAGACCATCACAACCTTATAGCACCAGTTGCACCGAGGTCTTTCAGGGAGAATGGCGACCGGGTGGAAAAAGAGACTAATAATCTTAGTCGCCATGTGGCTAGTGGCAACCGCTAATCTTGAGGTATATCAGATTTTGAAATGCGAGGACGGCATTCCTGTAGATTTTAGTCATTCAAATTTTAAGTTCATAATGAAGCGCAGCACTCGAACGTATTTCTTGTAAAGCGTGATTGTTATGTCCTAAAAAGAAACATTAAGGTAAAAAAAATAATTTAAATTCTGAAATTTTGAATTCAAATTATGTTTTTCGAAACCACGAACTGCGGCAGGACCCTACTTATTGGAGTAATTGTTTCTAGAAACGGCTCTTGTTCCGCAAAGCCTTTCCACTCCCTCTTGGGCGGTTACGTGTGTATAGTTGTGTATGTTTGTGCGTAGATCTGTGTGAATGCACGTTGGCGTGTATGTGTGTAAAGGCGCGTGCGTTTGAGTGACTGTGTATGGGGGAGTGTATGTGTATGAGCATGTGTGTGTGCAGAACATGGATGCCACCGACCAGGAGAAGCGGAGTGCTCAGGTCTGGAGGAGCCGCGCCTGCAGAGGACGGTGGTGTTGAAAAAGGAACCGGAACGTCAAGGACGGTCAAGTAAAAACAATTAGCAATCGTGATTGCTCAATAAAAAAGTATACAAATGAAATCCCTGGGGTATTGGTGATGATTATTTATCGACGCAAATCTCTAAAGGGCCGTTTAAAATATTTGTCTTGCTCAACCTGACCTCCATATCTTAAAAAATAAGGTAAGTACTCTGTGTTGCGGCTATAACTATCAGTAGACTAATTCAAAGTCAGAAATCAAGACGAGACGTTAACTTGCATGCAAATCTTGCTGCAATATTTACAAAAGTCATGCATAATATGGATCCAGTAATCATTTATCCTTATATATTATTTCTGTAGCCTGTTTTTGGTTTCTACGCCAGATTTTCCTCAATTCTTGATCGATTTCTTTGATTTACACCTTATTTTAAAGCTTATGGTGCTGGCTACTGACGAAAAATAGACCCACGGTCTGAAAATTGTTTTTTTCAGCCGAAAAACGTGTTTTAAAGAACCAGAATGAGGTTTTCGGTTAAACTTATAACTTTAACTTGCACTATAACCGACAGAGCTGAATAGCTTGATCGGCAAAGCGTTCTCCTCGTAACCAGGAGAATGCGTGTTCTGGCCCACGTCCGGACATTCTGCATCAAAAAATTAGAAATATCGCGCATTACATGAACACTTAATTAAGTGGATAACAAATATGAGGAAATAGAATAAATGAGAAGGAAACGCTCCTTGCTGTTATGAAAACTTGATGTGACTTTGTGCTAAATTACTTCTTTTTTTTTTTTTTTTAAAGCTTTGGCTCTGGTAAGAAAATTAAAGCATAATGTAAGCGAAAATATAAGTAACAGGTTTAAGATTTCAGACTACAATAGAATTGTTTTTTGTTCAGAAAAAAATAATAAATCGTATATTGAAATATATATTCTTCTAATGAGTTTTTAACTCATTGCACGAATAAAAAAATTACTACCTCAATTTGAAGGGTAAAATGTATATTTTTTCTTCTTTTTGCAAAAAAAAAAAAAAAAAAATGGCTTATCACATTTTTACTACATTCGAAAAGCTACGCTTAAAAAAAGAGCATAGTTCAATTTTTTTTTTTTTTAACCGTGCTGTTAAATGATGGACACGTGCTGCCATCTAAGTCATAACGGTTCAAGCAGCCTGCGGTAACAAAGTGTAAAAATTTTCAAAAATAAAAACATTTTTCTTCAATATCTTATCTTATATATTAATCCCCTCTCATTTTAAAACTTATCAGGCTGGCTAATGACGAAAAATAGACTTACGGTCGAAAAATCAAGTTTTCGAAAACGCCCCTTGCTGTTTCAAAACCTTGATGCAGCCTGTAGTTCTTATGCATTTTTTTTTTTAAACAAGGCTCTAATGCAGTTTTCCTTTTTTTTTTTTACGTCGCTTTCGGCAAAAAAAAATAGCTTGTGTGTGTGTTCATCTATACATATAATAAAATAAGATGTTTGTGTGTGTGTGTGTGTGGCGCGCATCCCGGGAAAACGGAAAGGCCTAGAAAGATGAAATTTGGTACAAAGGTGTAGTTTTTGCTGAAGTTGTGCACCTCGGGCTTCGATTTTTAGTATTTTAATTAGAAAAAAAGTTATTTAATGTTTTATGTGATTTTTAGCACTTTTTAGTACTTTTAACCTCACAGACCCCGAACCAATCCCGCCAGACAAATATTTTTGGTACTATAGTGTCGGAAATTTAATTTTAAATATGATGAACAAAAAAATTTTGAAGATAGAGCAATTTTTGTATTTTTTATGAATTTTTGAAAAAACCTTTAATTTGCATGTTTTTCTGGGTTTTATTTTTTTCTAATATCATCCTGGGAGAAGTATCAAAGCCTCATTTCTGAAATTTAAGTTGGTAATAGTAAAAACATTTCGCCCTCTTCAGAAGAAAAAAGTTCTTAAAAATACGCAATAGTTTTTTTTTTTTTTTTTACAATTTTTTTAATGCTGAACACATCATGTCCTTTCACGCATCAGTCGAAAAAAGCGTTCTTCAATCTTTTATGCCTGTGACGTCACTACTTGGGTTTCGATTCGATATTTACGATGGAATCTTAATCGCAAGCAATGTTAATCTTTTTTTTTTACTATATAGCTTACTTCTACATTTTCTGACGTGATGACCACGTGTTTTTTCGGCAGCGCTTGCTTTTTTTTCTTTCCTTTTTTTTTGTTTTATTTAGGGATTGCATTTATTTCTTTTTCCACCCCCCCCCCCCAAGCTGGACCTTTCGCTGTATCTATATTACGTTACATTTCATAGTTGTGCGCATTAATTCAATAAAAACAGCGAGATTTTTTTTATCATTGTCAAACGCTACTTTTTGCACACTAAGGGGAATTTGAGCTTTTTTTTTTTTTTTTTTGCTCTACTTAAATAAAAAAAAAAGCGGTTTTTTGAGTGTTCTTTGTTTTTATTAGGAAATGGGTGAGGAGGTCAAAATAAATAGAGATGGATAAGAAAATGTAGAGATAGATTATAAAGGTAGATAGCCGCCGAAGGCGGCAATCTTGGCGTAAAAATGTGAATGGCACAAAAAAAAGATAGAGATGGATTGATTAATACTGCTGCCAAATTTATTTAAACAACCGCCGAAGGCGGCAAACTTGAAGTAAAAAGGTAAATGACAAGTTATCCAAACAGCCGCCGTAGGTGGCTGCTTGCACATTGGATGTCAATGCCCCCCTCCCTCCCCCACATACACCATGACTTTGAAAAAACAATGCTTTCACATAAAAGTGGAAGTGCTTTTTGTTATTTTTTGACAAAATTTGCATGAAGAGTACGTCGTTTGCGTCTCCCCTCCCCCTCCTTTAAAAATATCTCAAACGACGAAACTGGAGACAGATCTAGAAAATATTTTATTCAAATTTTTAATGATATAGATAGATATAGATTGATTAACACCGCCACGAAATTTATTTAAGCATCCGCCGAAGGCGGCAATATTGGCATAAAAAAACTAATGATAATACTGATTTATAGAGAAAAAAATTGATTAATGTCGTCGCTAAATTGTTTAAGCAGCCGTGGCGTAAAAAGGCGGACCAGCTGGTCGATAAATCTACAGGTCGATGTACAGTGAGAGATAGACAGACCCGTTATTTAAAGAACAACAACGGGGGTTGGGGGGGGGGGGCGCCGCTACGATTTGAAAACATAATGCTTTCACATAAAAATGGACGCGATTTTTGTTATTTTACGACTTCTTGGCGTAAAATGGTGAATGACAAGTAAGCCAAACGGCCGCCGTAGGCGGCTGAAAATAAAAAAAAGATTGTTAATTACTGTTAGAGGTAGATACGCATACATCGTATAGATAGATAGATAGATAAATGCAGAGGTCGATATAGTAGATGGACAGCAAGAAAGAGACATGTCCGTCATTTAATTAACTTCAACGGGGTGACAATGCAACTCCCCCCCCCCCTCCCCACACACACCATGACTTTGAAAAAACAATGCTTTCAAGTAAAAGTAGAAGTGTTTTTTGTTATTTTTCGACAAAATTTGCATAAAGAGCAAGCCGTTTGTGTCTCCCCTCCCCCTAGAGATCTAGATAGATTCTCTCCTAGATAGATCTAGAAAATATTTTATTTAAATTAAGAATGATATAGATATAGATTGATTGATACCGCCACGAAACTTATTTAAGCAGTCGCCGAGGGCGGCAACATTGGCGAAAAAAGGCAGATGATAATATTGATATATAGAGAAAAACATTGATTAATACCGTCGCTAAATTGTCTAAGCAGCCGCCGAAGGCGGCAACCCTGGCGTAAAAAGGCAGACGAGCTGGTCGCCGAAGGCGGCTAGTATTTTAATAAAGCTTAAAAGCACTGGACTTAGTTTTTCGGTTAAATTGATAAGTTTTTTTCGGTAGAGCATTCGGCTATAAACTATCTGAACTTCGGGCAAGTTTGGGCTGTCCGACATAATATCAAATTTATATTAGTATTACGCATTACATGTACTCATAACATACAAACGTAATAAAATAAATGCAGTGGGAATGCTACTTGGTGTTTCGACTCCTTTATGCAGGTTACAGTTATCATTCGGATAAGTTGACTGTTAATCGAAGGGTGTTCTTCCTTTTTTGTAAAGCTTTGACTCCATCCAGACCACCAAGCATAATGTAAGTAAAAAAAAAGCATTAGATTTACCTCAAGGGAATACTTTTTGTGCAGAAAAACATTTTCATTTTATGCTGAAATGTAGATTTTTCTAATAAAAGTGTTCAAACTTTTGTAGAAATGAAAAAAAAAAAAGAAATACGCCGGCCAAATTGAAACTACGAGTTTCACCCAGTAAACCTTTAATTTTTTATTCGCGCGAATGCGATATAAAACATTAAAATTATTATCAACGTCACATTCGTAAGAAATCATTTTCTACTCCTCTGTTTTCTGCTGAAAAAAAAAAAAAACATTTTGTCTACGTTCGAAAAATTACACTTAAGAAACGGATTCAGGTTAACTGCTTTTGGTTTTGAATTTTAAGTGTTCGATTAAAAGAGGAACATGTGCGGGAATTTAAGCCGTAACGGTTAAAGCAGCCTGCTATGGGAAATAGTTCAATATTCAAAAATAAAAACACTTATTTTCAATCTAATTTATTACTTCTCTAGAATGTTTGTTTCAATTGCTACGTGAGATATTCGTCATTCTTTAATCAAATCCCATGTTATACGAATAATTTTAAATCATATCATGCTGGCTAATGACAAAACATAGACGCATAATCTGATTACTTTTTTTCGGCAAAAAGCTTTTCTGCTGTTTTTTACTACGCATTCCTTCAGTGAATAGCATTCGAAAAGGAAGGCGCAATTGCTAGGTTTGTTGGAGTGTCGTGCTGTTAATCAGAATGGCGCCAATTCGAATCCGTGCCAATAAATATCTCTTTAATATTTCTTTTTTTCCCGTCAGATGCTCACATGGGCAGAACTGTATTTGCCACAACCTGTTTTTTCACATGCACAACTACTGCTTTTTCACAAGTCACTACTCAGCCACACTTTTAATGATATTTATGTTTGCATTGAAATTACGTACAACCAAAAGATGAGCGATGATCAAATTATCACAACGTTGTATTTAACGAGGTTTTGTTACTGATGTATTCAAATTACATCCCTTTTCTTGTGCGCTTACTTTTTCCGTGTACTTTTTTTCGGTTCTTCTTCATAATGTTCTTTCTTTGAAATTTTTAAAGAACGAAATGCCTTATGAAACGATTTGAAGCACAGTGCGGAGTTCCGCAGGGGTCAACTAGTTAACTACTTAATATTGATATGCTAAAATAGGGACCAGTACCCCGTAGCTAAAAAGAAAATACTCATTTTCGAAGACTGAGTTGGGGATAAAAGAAAGACAATTTTAAAATGACTGGAAAATATTCATGATTTTGATTTAATTTACAGGATGGTTATAATTAAAGTTACCCTGTTTAGACCCCTCTAGTGACCATTCTACACATCGGATTTCGATGAAACTTGGAATATAGATTATATGGACCATGGGGAGTAGGATTATGCAAAAAAAAAAATAGTTCAGCAATCTACCACCAGGGTGGAAAAGGGCGCATAAATCAAATAAGACGGAGACCGTGTCACAAAATCGATTTTATTAACAGAATTTGTTTAATGTGCATTCCAGCTGCATCAATCACGTGTTCAAAACGTGCTATAGCGTGAGCCACAGTTGCACGAAGGGTTTCCCTATCAATAGCATGAACATGGCGCCTTGTGCTGTCCTTTAATTTAGGCACCGTCCGTATGCTTCCAATATAGATCAGATCTTTCAGAAAGCCCCACAACCAGAAGTCACACGGATTTAGGTCCGGCGAACGTGGAGGCCAAGCTGTAGGAAAATGCCTAGAAATTGTCCTGTCATCACCGAAATGCATACGAAGCAGTGCCTTTACTGGACGAGCAATGTGAGGGGGTGCACCATCTTGCGTAAAGACATTTGAGTCCAAACACGTTCGTTGTTACAAAGCTGGAATGACTTGCTGCTCAAGAAGTGTGCAATATCGGGGACCTGTGACGGAACACATTTTAGGACCTCAGGGTAGGGCCTCCTCGAAGAAATAGGGACCGAGGATGAAATCACCGGTGAAACCACACCATACGGTAATGTAATCGGGATGCAGTGACTGTTCATACACAACATTGTTGTTGCCGGATGTTTTACGTGTGTGTTGCGCCCCCCGTCGTCGATTTTTGAACTATTTTTTTATTGCATAATCCCGCTCTCCATGGTTTATATAATATATATTCCAAGTTTCATCGAAATCCGATGCGTAGAACGGTCACTAGAGGGGTCTAAACAGGGTAACTTTAATTATAACCACCCTGTACTTGATAAGCCTCTTTTCTTTTGAATATATAATTCAAAGGCTAAAAATCAAACGAAAATTGCAATGCAGTGTGAAAGTTTTGAAACAGAAAGCAGATGATACATTTTTTAATTCAATCAAATCAAGCTCCACAGACGGTTAAAAAAGAAATGCATGTTTCTAAATAAGAAACTTATGCTGATTTCCCACTAACTGCAGAATTAAGCACTCTTGTCATCAACTCTACGTTATTCAATTAACATGCTCTCGGGAAGTCAAACTCTTAATTCATTGCATTTTTTTATTTCATTATTCAAAAGGACGGTGATTTGTATATTCCGCTATGGCGACAAAAAAATGCTCTCTCATGTTACAATACTACTCCAAAAGGACTCAATGGCTCACTGCATTCAGAGGCCTTCTGATAGAAGGTCACTACGACCTCCCAAAAGTGAACTTTATTCGGCAAGTTTTGTCTCACAAGTCAGCAAATTAGGACACAGTATAGCAAGTAATTAATTGTTATTTTTTGATGCATGCTCGTATTAAACATTCGGTAAAACCCGGAGTGTTACTAGGTAAATTGAGGATTTCATCCCTACCAAGAATTTAGGTTCGGGGACGCTCCTGAAATTCATTTTACTCTTATTGTATAAGAATGTTTCGATTTAACCTTGTTTTCCCTATGGAATTCCATTTTGTTCTAACTGTAATGCGTATTTTATCTTAATTCTTCTAGGGAAGAGAAATTTACATTTTTTCAATCAGAATAATTGTATAAAGTAACAAGAAGTTCTGTCTAGAACAAAACGAGCCTACTTTCCCATATACCCATACTACTTTCTAGTACCTGATCAATATATTCTCAAAAATAGCTAAAATCGCAAATTGTTTCAAAAATATTTTTTAAATATTTTAAGCTGATTTCTAGGAAAAAAATATTCCTCACTCATCTTAAAAAAAAAAAAAAAATAGCAGCACCTTTTAAACAAAGCAGCTAATACACTTTTTTTTCCATTTAAAAAAATCTTTAACAGCTATCAAAACGAAAAAATAATAATTAAAATTAATAAGTATATTAAAATAAATACATCATATCAAAAAAAAAATCGTTTCTTTTTCCCCTGTTGCCAAAAATAATTTTTTAAATGAATCAATGCAATTACCAAAATAAAAAAAAACAATAAAATGTCAACTTAAAGAAAGAATTTTCACTGCCAAAAAAAAAAAGAAAAACATGAATGACTTCGAGTTTATTCGCCGAAAACTGAATGCCAAAATTAAAACTTTAGCGTGAAAATAAAAACAAGTCACATCAACAATAATTATTTCACAGTTAAAACCATAGTTGCAGAGTCGGAGTCAATCTCATTTTGGGATAAAGGAGTCGGAGTCGAATATCCAAAAATCGGAGTCAGTCATCTGTCCTCCGTGTATAAATTTTTGCCAAAGTTACGAAGTCAGGGTCGAAGTCGGGGAGTCGGAGTCCGATTAATTATCGATCACAGGAGTCGAGTCGGAGTCAGGTGCCCCTAAATTCTCGGAGTCTGGAGTTTGGCGTCAAGAGCTGTTTTCAACAAAATTTGTTTGAAGTAAATCCGTCTTCAAGTACGGAATCGACATTGACTTTCAGTTTCCCCGTAGGTGCTAATGTTAAGGGATTTGAACTGTTCAAAATTGAACGGAAAATTGTTCAAGTCAAAAAGATATTTTATATACAAGTTTATCATCAAAAGTTTTTTCCTACAAAGTTTGTTTGAAGCAAATTCGCCTCACAGTTCGGAATTGCCTTGAATTTCCCCGTAGGCGCTAATGTTAAGTTTTTTGAACTGTTCAAAATTGAACAAAAAATAGTTCAAATCAAAAAGTGAAATATGGGAATGAGGTTTCCTCGCCGAGATCTTTCGAACAAAAAGAAAGTTTGTTTGAATCGAACTATTCATTCAAAAGTTATTAGGGGGGGACAGACAGACAGACCGACAGACATTTTCCCCCATCTCAATACCCTACTTTCCAATTTTTAATTTTTCGATATTTATTTAATTATTTTATTTATTTTGACTTTTTTGTTTTTGTTTTTCGCGATATTTCTAAGATGCATTAAGCCTTCTTTCATGCTTTTTTCTTCTTTTTCTGACTTTTACTGGGAAAGTAGGCTAAAAATTGTCGACCTGGAAAGGTGTGGAAGAATTTCAGGGGAGGCGTGAATCACGAGTTAATAAAAAAAAAGTAAGTAAAAATTAACCCAAGAAGCGACACCTTTAGTCTAATATTAAAAAACTAATCAATGACAAACAATGATACCCATAGCCTTCCCGTTGATGTGAACGGGAATATCATTACCTCTCATTAATTTGCATTTAGTTCTTTAAATATTTGATTTCATGTGTCCTAACAATAATTTTTGTATGAAGTTATGTGGGATAATCATATATTTTCTATTCTAAATTATCTATATTTTCATCGAAAAGCCAGATGCTATCCTTTGAGCTTCAATTTAAAATTCCAATTGTACAACTTGTATTGACCTAAAAGGGTGGTGGTGAGGAGGGCATGACCCCACATCAGTTTTCAAAAGGGTGCGCAAAGCCTGAAAGTTTGAGAACCACTCGTACAAATCATGTTCCAATCGAAACGCTTTTTTTTTTCGGAAGATTTCTATTTTGTTCTAATTGTATTATACGTGTTTTGATTAAATTATTTTTTCTTCGATGGGGGTAGGGGTTTTATTTTTTCTGATTGCAATGTATGCTCTCTTTTTTTCATTATGTTATAACTGTTGCTTAGTTAAATTAAATTATGAAAAACTGTAATTATTCTAATAAGGATAACTACCGAAAGTTATTCTCTTCACTTTGAAGGAAGAGTTTTTCGTTAATTCATGGAACTTATTTCCAACTCTAAGCAAGGAATCACCGTGTAGTCACAGTTAGTACAATGTGTATATAAGTCAAAATGTTAAAATTGAAGTCACTCATATGGGCAAAAAACATTTAAAAGACGAAACGCGAAATGAAAATATTTAATTTAGGTTAAAAACTTTCATTTAAATTGAGTACCTGCGATAATTTTAAAAATACTTTTTGACCACACAGAACTGAGAGCATTGAATATAATGAAAAGTTTTACGTTTCTAAAATTAAAATAGAGATTGGAAATAAAATCGTACGAAAACATCATTAGAAAAATCTTTTTCTTGAGAAAAACCAATCAGAAAATAATAAAGCCAAATCACCCAATCAATGAGTTGCTATTTAAAACTTTTTCCTCTCTTTTTTTTTGGACAAAATTGTAACTTAATTTGAATTTCGAAGCAATAATCTCGGAATTGCTTTCGTATTGAAATCAGAAAGCAATGTGGAGTAATATGCAGGATAAACAAACAAGTTGGCGTTGCGGCGAAAGGCACACGAAGCAGCGGAGGGGAAAAAGAAAAAAAAACATAATTCTAGAACTAAATATAGGCAATGAATTTTGCTTCTCCAGCTATATTAAATCTGCGGAAATCATTAAAAACGAAACATTTCCATGGGGAGGCCTTCCTTCACTTTAATGCTTTCGCCGAGGGAGGAAATTGGTTTCGGAAGATAGAAAATGGCGCACAGACACACAACTGGATGTGGAAGGGAAAAATAAAGCTAGCCTGCCACCCAGCGTGTGCGTATTTCCAAAAATAAACTAATTCGCGGGAAGCCGGTTTTAGGTCGATGTAGATAATGAAATTTGAATGCGGCTATTAGGAGAAAGATGGGCAGTAATAACGTGGAAGAGATTCGCCCAGCAGCAGGAATTGCTCAAAGTGCAACAACCCGGAGTTTTGGTCGACGAATGGTCATCCATACAAGGTGCTGTTGTTTCGAGAACGTTGGAAATAAAATTAGATCTTTTGTCACAAAACGTCGGTTTATAAAGTCAAACAATAATCATTGGAATCATAAGTGTTCTTTTTTTTTTTTTTTTTTGCATTAAATTCAAAAGGAGGGAGGGGGGGTACTATACAGTTGAAAATTTTATGTGCCACAGAAGTATTTAAAAAAGGCTTTTTTTTAATTCATTTTTTTAAAGGGCTGCTAATAAACAAAATTTTGGCTAAACTATCCCACCCAGAAGCCAAAAAATTTAAATAAAAAAAAAAAACTCGCGAGTTTTAAATGCAAAAAGACAAAATTGTTCGCAGTTTTTAAGTTTGCTAGAATGAATGTAATTAATGCTTTAATAATAAGAAGACTCAAAGCTAGACAGTAATTTTTGCTTGTAAACGGCTATTCTAGGTCTCTCGTTCCTTTCACTATCAATGAATATAATAATAACTAAAAACTTCAGAACCTTTTAATCACTAATTACGTCCAAGTTTTAAGAAAATATTTCAGTGTTTCTGTAGTTATTCAACGAATTTGGTTTTTTGCTACAATTTTACAATTACGCTTTCTTTCATTTACGTTCAAAAGTATAATACATTTCTTCTCGCGCGTAAGAAAAATTGATACGAAAGAAAATTCATAAGCGGAAATTTAAGTTTTGCTGCAATACTGAACTCAAGTTTCAGCAAAAGTTGAAATTTTCAAATTTAATTTTTTGAGTTTATGTATCTTCTCCTGAGCAAGACAATATAATGAGCAAAGTTGAAGGTCTCGAGTAGTTGTATAAACGAGGGAACATCTTGATCAAAATTATGTATTGAAAATCAACCTATTACTGAAGGATCTAGCCCTAAATATCTAGCAATAACTCTGGATGAACAAGTGGAAGAAATTTAAGACAACTGATAAGGAGCATTCCCACGCTTTTTTTTTTATTACAGTAAAATTAAGTGTTGGGTCAATTACTGCATATACTTGCCATCGAAAGATTATTTTTAACTTTTTAGTTCATTTTGCTACTAAAGCGTGTTTTTTTAGTTTCTTAAACTATTATTTTATTTTTTACTTTTTAGTTAATTTTGCTACAAAAGTGTGTTTTTTTAGTTTTTTAAACTATTATTTTATTATAATGGAATGTATCTTAGTATTCTATTGCATTATTTGCATCAGATTGTTTTGAATGCTTTCTGGTAAATTCATGTGCAAACATTGTTACACTCCGCAGCTCTGATTTTTACGTTGTAAGTAATTCTAATAAGCCACTGGCGTTTTGTCCAAAGGAAACTTGGACTCACAAACATACAAGTTAAGCTAATAAAAGCGTGTTAATTAGTATAAACTAATAACCTATCGTTAATAAATAAATTTGAATATAGAATATTGCATTGCCATCGGGTCTGAGGTTGCATTCCAAATTTTAAAAGAATCCGATCACAAAAAGTGGGCGAAAATTAAGTTGCAATATTATAAATTTAATTTCGGTGTAGATGGGATTAGAACGCACGCCCAATAATTCCCGGAGGTGGGCGTCAGCGAAGACCCGCGCCTTCTAGACAGTACGACCACGAACGCTCACAAAGTAGTAGAATGTACTAACAGTAATAAGCCACTAGCACTTAATCCAAAAGAGTTACTCACAAACATACAAGTGAAGCTAATAAAAGCGTGTTAAAAATTGGCTCAATATAATCGATTTTTTTTTTTTTTTTTTTTTTGTAAAAAAAGACTTTGTACGTGTTTAATCTCAAATGAAAGTTCATTCAATAGGTAACAAAAAGTTCTAACATGACAAAAGGGAATCCAAGACTGCTACCATTTAGACATACACTTTATTGACGATACATAAAATACAAGTACACTGAAAAACAAGAATAACAACCAACAACTGATTTCATCGTACTCGCTCCGGCTTTTATAGGCTACTGCAGCGCCGCTCACAGTTACGTTTCAACAGTACATACTTACACTGATGGTTTGTTTCTCAAATAAAACCATCACAAATGATGGGTTCAGAGTGGTTTTTAACTGCCTTACGCGACACACCTCACCAAAGCTGAAATTTGGAACATAAGTTTATTTCATAGCATAAGGGCGTGCTAAGAAGGGATTTTTGGAAATTTCGATTTCAAGGGGATGATATGAGACTGAGAACTTAGCTCACTTATATGAAAAATTCTCGGGAACGGGTTCGACTTCAGGGGTCGAACCAGATATTAACCAACTCAAAATTTTACGAAGACTACAAATATTTTAACCTCATCCACATAGAATGCTAATTAAGAGAGATCTTAATTTAAAAAAAAACTCATTTTTACGTTCACCTGAACATACGTCTATGCCAAAAAAGGTCCAATTTTTTCGGTATTTTGACCCTTGAAAAGCCCGTAAAAAATCATCTATTCAAAAATTTCCCCAACGCTTCGAACCTCGGAGTAAAAAAAATGACAGCAAAAAAGTTATGAGCGTTTGAAGTAAAAATAAATTAATTTCCAAAAGAAAATTATTCCTCCATCTTCTGCGAGGGATTAATTTTAGCTTAAAGAAAAACTGAACGTTATAATTTAATGCAGTAGTCTCTCGTCTAACTCGAAGTCTCTTTCTCGAAAATTCTTTTATCTCGAAATTTTCGTTTGATCCCAAAATAGTTTAGTGTTTTCAATATAAAGTTGTCTTTAGTATATCTCGAATGTCTTCCTTTTAAGTCGCAATTTTTATTAAAGTTTTTTTTTTCCTTTTATGCATGAAAATGCAGCCAAAATAAGAAGAAAAGTTTTTTTTCCTTTATGACGTTACTTTGCTTATCAGTTTGTATGAAGAGAATAATTTATTTACAATAGTGCTTCTTAATGCGCACCGTGTTGCGAGATAGCTTGAAAAGTAGCCGATAGGTCTACTTTTTGCAGTAGCGTACGACCTACAATTTCGTTGCTAGCTGAATTTGAGAGATTTTTCTTTGTGGATGTGGACTGGGCGGAAGTGAAAGATTACTTGTATATTCTGGAAAATGTAATTACGTGCGAATTCTTGTTCGACGAAGCGATTGTGCAAGTAATTCGTGGAGAGTCTGATAGTGCAGGCGCTCTCCTTGTGTGATGAAGAATCTTAACAACCTCCAACTAATCAGCAAGTATCAGATTTTGAAAATATTTTACGGCAGTATCTGCAAAATTATGACAGCGTGGACAAGTCGAATTGTGTGTACAAACTTAATGACTTTTTAAGATGCTATAAAAAAAAATAAAAACGCTCAAAAATAACTTTTTTCGAAGTATCTTAATAAAATTTATTCACGGTGAAGATATTTTTCTGTATCTAACAATTATTTTTATTCAAACATTACGTGTTGCAGTTTATCTATCACGCACTATTCCTGGAAAAAAAACCCGATAACTCAAACTACCGACTGCTTGGAAGTTTTAGCTGGTCCCTTCCATTCGAACTTCGAGTTATTGAGAGTGACTGTACATAACATTAATTCCCTGCCGGCTATTTATTGATACAAGCACATTCAGTCATTATTAAAAAGAGTGAAAAGCAAATATCTTGGGCCGTAGGGGTTTCAGAAACGCACATTTCAAGTTGAGGTTATTTTTCAGCAAAACTGGCAAGCAGCTGTTTCCTTTACTGGGCAAATATATTCCACAATTGCAGAATGTAACCAATCGTTAAAAAAAAAATTTTTTTTAATATGTAGGGGAAAAAAAGGAATTGCTTTTGCTAATTTTTGCACTTTTTATGCTTTGACTGCTAAAAGGTTCGTTTAATTTTGTTCAGTTAGTGCAAAGAAATTTTAAAAATAACGAATAAATTTTTAACTTCTTCCAATAGCATGCAAAAATTTTTACCCTTCACTCAACATAAACATTTCCTTTTTTTTTCATATATCTCTCTCTCTTTCTCCCTAGCACTTATGGCTAAATTATCGAGTTTTCTACTTCGCTGTTCCCGAGAGTTTTCTGTGGTAGGCATGGTAATAAACATAAATGGATAATAGTAACACTGCCTAAAACGAAAATGACAGTAATGAAGAAGAATTAGACAAAAAAGGGCTTATTACATTATGAAAGAGAGCCATTAAAATAGAAAGCTATTTTAGCATTTTACTATTAGCTTAGCAAGGCGGCGTGTCACAAAAGCTTCAGCAGTTTTACGTGTGACTGAATAACGTGGTAGATTTCTAATAAAAGAATTCATTTAGGCAGAAATGAAAAACTGACAATAAGTATAGGTGGCATGCAATTAATAGGTTCTAATATATGTTTTGGTTATAGTTTTTGTTGAATACTGCATTGTATTAGGTCGAAAAGAGAAATTATGACTGAGAATTAAAAGGAAGAAAACCAACGTTTTGTAGTACAAAATTACAGATTACTGCAACGCGTTTCACACAAAACTTTAGAAAGTACATTTACATCTATTTTTTACACTGCCTTAATTATGAGAAATTAATGAGTATAACTGAAGATATAAACTGTCTCTATGGCCATACTCAACCGGTAAACCACAGCTTTGTCAGATACAGGGGATCCTGGGGTGTAATGTAATTCCTTGACGTTGTGGTTCTTTTTTCAGCTTGGACCAGGGCTGCAGCAACACCGTCCACCGGCGGCGGCGCGGCTGGTCCTGAGCACTGTCCACCGGAATTCACTTTTGCTGGGCGGTGGCTTTCATGTCCTACACACGCATGCTCATACACACTCCCCTACGCGCGCACGCCTTTACACACATACACACGCCTACGTGCACACACGTAAGCCTACACACACACCTATACACACGTAACCACCCAGGAGGAGGGACATGCTTGGGGGGGGGAGCCATTTCAACAATAACTCTAATCAGTAGGGTCTTGTCGCAACTCGTGATTGCGAAAAACATAATTTGAATTCAAAGTTTCGGAATTCAAATTAGAGTTAAGTGGGGGAAGTGGGTCACAGATTTTTTTTTTCTTGAGTAATTACGATTGCTTATTGTTTTCATTTGATTGTCCTTCACGTTGTGGTTCCTTTTTCAGATTGAACCGGGTCTCAGCAGCACCTCCGTCCATTAACCCCTGCTCCTTTGCTGTCCACCAGAATCCGCTCATCCAAGGCGGTGTTGTCCATGTCCTACACACACACATACACAAGCCTATACACAAGCGCGCGTCTACACACACACAAGCCTACACATAAGTGCGCACCTACACACACACATACTCCAACATACACACTCATTCCTACATACACATGCGCCTAAACCGCAACACACACACCTACACTACTACCCACACGCCTATACACACGTATCCAACCAGGAGGAGGGGCAGGCTTGGGAGGAACGGAGCTGTTTCTAGAAACAATAACCCCAATAAGTAGGATACTGTCGCAACTCGTGATTGCGAAAAACATAATTTGAATTCAAAATGTCAGAATTCAAAGTATTTTTATTATTATTATTATTTTTTTTTTTTTTGTTAACGGCTGTATCAGGAATGACTCGGCTTCTTGTATGGATAAAAAAAACAGATCTGTCTTCAGAGCCCCATCCAACCGGAAAAACCACATATAGTGGTACGTATGGGGGACTCTGGAGTGGGATATCATATGATACCATCTGAGTTATGTCAGAATCTACAACACAACACTTTCCTGACGAATCTTTTGTAGTGTGGCTATAATACGTTGAACCTTGACCTTGGAAATTATTTACTTCTTTTTGGGGTAATAGGGAAACGTGGTAGGGCTGAGCTGAGTTGGGTTACTCTTGTAGAAGTTTCGTGGAAGTATGAAACGCAACATGTGCCTTTTTCACTAAACTCCCCCAAAACAAGCAAACGCCTTTCAATGTCAAGCTTCAACTCATCAGAGCCATACTATACCTTTCAAAGCTCATTTCCCAAGCAAGGATAAAAACACATAGTTGCATTACGAAAAAAGCCCATTTTAGAAGTCTTAATATTCAATGTCTTGACATTAAATACCCGGGTTCACTTAAAGTGCAATAAAAATGCTACGAGTTAAATTTTAAATGAGGAAGAAATGTCCCCTACTGACGAAATATAAAAACAACTATCAAAGAAAACACTTAACTTTCATATTACTTTATCTTCCCTGGAATAAAATAAAATGACTAACAAATGACTTCGAAGGGAGCCCTGCCGTAAAGAAAAAAGCGGGCGCCTCGTTTTTATAATGCAATAAAATTTTGAGAGAGATAAAAGTTAATTGCGAAAGCTCGAGTTCCCTGCATTTGACAACGCGAATAAAGTGCTAAGATAGGGTGGAATTTAAAAAACCTAAATTGACCTCCTCAGTGGGGACAAGTGCCAAGTTATTTGTTAGAAAATCGGGTGTAAAGCGTTTGGAATGATTCAAATTTCACGGGAGCATTAGCCGTTAGGGTCTTATTGTTATTTACAGCCACAATCCCGGGGAAAGCTTTTTCAGCTTTTCGTTTTCAGTCGAATTACGAAGCGATTTATCCACCACTAATGAATATGTTCTTCGAATGTTTTTTATTGGCTTTTAAACTACTATTTAGCAACGGTTTACCGTGTTGACGAGTTTATGCATAATCATGTTGAATAATAATTTACTTCCTTGCAAAATTTTTATGGATAATTTATTTTGTACATATTAAGGTAAATGTATTAGCAGTTAAAGTTCTTTCTCTTTTTCAGCGCTTTTCATTTTCAGTTGAATTATGTAGCGATTTATCCACCACTAATGAGTATATTCTTCGAATGCTTTTTATTGATCAGTTGGTTATGATTTTTCAAGCTTAAACACTTAAAACTCCTATTGAGTAACGGTTTACTGTGTTGATGCATTTATGTATAATCATATTGAATAATAATTTATTTTCTAACAACATTTTGATGGATAATAATTTATTTTGTATTAGTAGTACATATAAATGTAAAAGCATTAAAAGTTCTTCTCTTTTTCAGTTTTTCGTTTTTAGTCGACTTACGAAGCTATTTATCCACCACTAATGTATGTTCTTCGAATGCTTTTTATTGCCGTGTTGGTTATGATTTTTGACGCTCAAACATTTACAGCTTCTATTTAGCAATGGTTCACTGCGTTGATGCGTTTATGCGTAATCATGTTGAATAGTAATTTATTTTCTAACTGCATTTTTATGGATAATTTATTTTGAATTTGTTTGAGGTAAATGTACTTCTTTTTTCAGCTTTTTATTTTCAGTCGACTGATGAAGCGATTTATCCACCACTAATGAGTATGTGCTTCGAATGCTTTTGTGTTGGTTACGATTTTTGAAGCTTAAACTTTCAAAGCTTCTATTTAGCAACAATTTAACTAAGTTAATGCGTTTATGCATAATCATGTTAAATAGTAATTTATTTTCTAACTACATTTTTATGGATAATTTATTTTGCACATCCTTGAGGTAAGTGTACTAGCAGTAAATGTACTTCTTTTTCAGCTTTTCATTTTCAGTTTACTGACGAAGTGATTTATCCATCACTAATGAGTACGTTCTTCGACTGCTTTTTATTAATGAGTTGGTTATGATTTTTCAAGCTTAAACTCTTCAAGTTACTATTTAGCAACAGTTTAACTGTGTTAATGCGTTAATGCATAATCATGTTAAATAGTAATTTATTTTGTAATGACATTGCAATAGATAATTTATTTTGAACATGCTTCAAGTAAATGTAATAGCAGTAAATGCACTTCTTTTTCCGTTTTTGTTTTCAGTCGACTTACGAAGCAATTTAAACACCAAAAATAAGTATGCTTTTCGAATGATTTTTATTAACGTGTTGGTTATAGTTTTTCAAACTTTAAACTTTTAAAGCTCTCATTTAGTAACGATTTACTGTGTTTGATGCGATTGTGCGTAATCAAATCATATTGAATAATAATTTATTTTCTCACTATATTTTTCTGGATAATTTATTTTGAACATGTTTATAAGTAAATGTACTTCTTTTTCTAATTACATTTTTTAGTCTTATTATGAAGCGATTTATTCACTACTAATGAGTACGTTCTTTGAAGGCGTTTTATTAACATGTATTCTAACTTAATGGTTTTCCAGGCAGACAGCATAACTCAAGAACGGTATGTCCTAGGAAGTTGAAATTTGGTATGTAGACTCATACTGGGGTCTAGTTGTGCACCTCTTCTTTTGGTTGCATTCGTGTGTTTTAAGGGGGTCTTTTGCCCCTTTTTTTGGGGGGGGGAATCATTGCTAACTTCGACGTAAACTCAAGTGGTGTTACAATTTGGCGGACACTTGGCGATATATCTCTAGTCCTTTGGTCGCCAAGTATTGCCGCCAAATTGGCGACAAATTTGGCGATTTTTTTTCCTTAAATCTGGTTTCAATTTGGCCACTGTTGGTGATATTTACAGAGTAAACAATTGAATCACATTAAATTTACCAATAACGGGAAAATGCCATTAAATTGGAGTAAAAGGAAGTCATGTGAGGCACACATCAGCTTGTTTCTTTTAATTTTATGGGAACGTAGGCAAAAAGGGAAAGTCATAACATTTTACAAATTATATCATAATACTTGAAAAAATGTTATAGAAATAAATAATCTACGTGGTGAATAATGAAAGGAATTGTAACATTAAATGAGAGATGGAATTAAAAAATACAATGATTAAAAAATTTTAAAAATAAAAACGTTATTCATTTTACAGGAGACAAACTGGAAGTAAAAAAAAAAACACATAATGAACTCATTTACGTATCTTTAGCATGAAAAATGCTCAAGTTAGATAAGATTTATATGGTAATGACTCATAATTACTGTATCTGAGCGCTTTAAGTTGAATAATAAAATATTTATGTATAATGAACGTCCATATCGAAATAAATTGGAAATAATAATAATAATAATAATAATAATAATAATAATATAAATAAATAAGAGTTGAAGAACACTCAGTCATTATTACCGATCTGAGCGTTTAAGATTTAAATAAAAATAATAAGTAGAAATATTTAATTCGAAACAAATTGCCGAATTATTTTCTTAAATAATTAATACGTAATGACAATACTTATCGTTAGCAATGAAGAAAAACAAAACAATAAATAGAACACCAAAAAAGGGAAAAAATAAATACTCTTTTTATAAGAATTGAATTTGAACTTTTGAGCTAATATAAAATAAGATATCACAACGTTTTTTTTTTTTTTTTTTTTTTTTTTTTTTTTTTTTTTTTTTTTTTTTTCACAAAACTGCATATTACTGCAGACACTTGTTTCGGCGCTACAAGGAACGCTTTTTTCAATACAAAAGAAGTGAGCTTGATGGTTTTTTCATCAATAAGCTCGCTTCTTTTGCATTGAAAAAGGCGTAACTTTGTAAAGCCGAAACACGTGTCTATAGTAACCTGCAATTTTGTGCGATAAATCGTTTTATCTCATTTTACGGTGTGCCCACGAATTGTATGGAATTGGCAAACGTCCAGCTCCAACAAGTCTATCTGAATGAGGGGAAAAAGTAAAACTTTGATGCTCATGATTCATAAATTTCAATGAGACTATGCTTAATTTAGAGACTAACACAAATCTTCAAAGCTGGTATCACTAAAAATGAATAAATTCGTCCATTTCCACCTGTAAACTCTATGTCTGCCTTTTCACTTCATCGGTGATTAGACTGTTCTCCATTTATAAATTAAAAGAAGCAGACGATAATATATATTCCAGAACTTTCTTGAATGTCAATGGTCACGTCGCAATGAATCACGTGAATAGCTATTCACTAATTGTGACGAATATAGAACTGTGACATCAATGCCGAAGCTCATTGAGAATAATAAGAAATCTTAACTACTCAAAAATAATTTTAAAAGTTTCCCTTCCTTTAGTTAAAGATATTTCTAACTCTTTTAGTGTTTAAACTTTAGCCAAAATACACATAAGGACTAGTATGTTGTGGCCATCACGAAACTTTCTTCTATATTTTTCTTTTTTTTTTTCTGATCCCTCCCCATGCTTGACGAGGAAGCAATATTCCCAACAAAAACAAAATTACACATGCAAAAACTTGACGACCATATCAATGTCTGAATTATTACAAAAGCAAAGCAAAGAGCGAAAATTGAAAGTTATTTTAAAAGCCTTGCTTGAGTTAATTACAAATATTTTATTTGTTAACAAACATAAGATGGCAACAGTTAAAAATTTTCAAGTATTTCCGATCATTTCTATACAATTAAAATCACGAAAAATATGCAGACGACAATCTAGAGCGGCCACAAAAAACTGGTCACACACAGACATGACACACACACACGGACACACATACACACACACACACACACACACACACACAGACAGACATTTTCGAAATGAACTCAGTACACCTCAAAACGTTCGAATCCGTCAAAATTCGAAAATTTGCACGAATTCAATACTTTCTTCTATATATTAGATATAGAAGAAAGTAAAAAACACCAGTAGTGGCCAGTGCTTCAGTAGTTGCCACTTCAAGTTTACTTTTGTACTTTGAAGAAAGAAATGAACAATAATTTTTTAGTACTTAACGTAATATAACTATCCTATTGAATCAATTTTATTCATCAGTGTTTAGTAAGTATAATGTAAATACCTCGGATGGGAGAATGTCAGATGGCCACTACTGAAATTTCCAGATTTTGGAGGATTAAGTTTGACACTGCTGGATTAAATTTGAGGGTTGATAAAAATTGAATAAATTTAAATTCTAATATACTTAGAAATCGGAAAGATTTAGAAAGCGTTGGACTATACAACACTTATTGAGTTTCAGGTAGTCAGTCAATTAATATTCTAGATCTATAGTTTTAAAATATATTTCACTGTGACCACTACTAGTGTGTTTTAAATCTTGAAGTGGGCACTACTGAAAAAAATGGCCACTACTGGTGTTTTACCTTAAATATTGCTAGTAAGTTCAGTTCAACTAAAGTATTAAAACCATTTTAAAGATTCATTTCAAAGGTTCCGTGTACTCTCAAAGATTTTTTTTTAGAAACATCCAAGAAAAAACTCTAAAAATACATCATAACGTCCACTACACCCCTTTTCCAAAATTTAATCTTTTTAGAACCATTACACACAAATACGAAATGCTTTTAGCAGCACCTTTTACCTCAGTTTAACCAAACAATTACCCTTAAAACCGTCTTGAAGATAATATAAAATGCCCGACTCCAAAATATGGGAACTCAGCAGATGTCTCAGAAACACCGCTATACATTCGACACAGGTATTGTAAAGCCTATGAATTTGTAAGTTATTAAAATAATTCTTTCCATAATGGCATGAGCATATGGAACTACGCCATTTGATAAAAGATATCTGAGACTAGCGTGAGAATGATGGAATTAATTGTTTTTGGTTCTTGAAACAAGTTAATAACTATAATTATGGCTTTAAAAATAATCGCAGTACCAGTCTACATTCATTTTAAGCACCCACCTAAATATCGCTTGGAAAATATTTCTGCTGTTATTTCTTCAGGTGATTAAAAGTTTGTGATAAAAATACCTTTGCAAAATTCTTTAACGTTGATCAAAGTAAAATATGGTGCCACTAAACTGTTTTACTGTTAAAATGAGTTAAAAGAAGAAAAATACAGATAAGAACCATAAATACCTTCAAAATTCCCAACAGGTCTATCATATTTTAGTTTTCTGAAGCAGTAAAAAGAAAAAAGGTATGCATTCTTTTTTTTTTTTTCAAACGATCAAGAATATTATTTTCTATCTGTTGAGTTAGATGATCAGAGAATATACTGTTACAAATTCTTGTTCAAAGTTTCTTGTAATGTATATACAACTCCCTAACAGTCGACTGAAGTATACGGTCAACCCCTTTCTGAACGATAAGATTTGTGAATGGAATAAAAAGAAAATATGAGAAATTTGTAGAACTTTGTAGGATTTTTAAAATATTTCTTCGCTCGGTATAAAACGCCGGGCGTCTTGTAAATGAGGGCAGAGTCAGTTGTGCTTTTTAACTGTCTGAGATTCGTCTGGGCCGTTGTTGTGATTCGTCTGGGCCGTTGTTCTGTTTATTGAGAGGCATTTGCGCTGTGTTTTTGCGTATTTGGATGTAAATACAAAAACACTGCGCAATGTTGAGTTTACGCTGTTATTTGATATCTGTTTAAATGCTGATGATTGGTTTAGAAGTTGTAACTACATTTCCTGTACATAGCTGTAAATAAAACTATTGCTGTGCTTTTCTCAAGAACTGTATCGTCATTCAAAGAAAGTTTGAAGTCGTATCACGAACTCTTAACAATACTGATTTTGCATTCACTGTTGATAAATTGGAAGAATTTTCGTTTTTTCTACTGGGTTGGATGTTCTGAAGACATATATATGCTGCATTTTCATTCACTGCTGATAAACTGGAAGATTTTTTTCCTACTGATGATGATGCTCTGGGGACATACTGATTTTTCATTCACAGCTGATACAATGAAAGATTTTTCTTCATTGTATCAGCTTCATTTTTTCCTACTGAGGTGGATGTTCTGAAGATATGCTGAATTTTCATTCATTGATGATAAACTGGAAGATTTTTTTCCCTACCGAGGAGGATGCTATGGGGACATGCTGAACTTTCATTCGCTGCCTATAAACTGCCCGATATTGTTTTTTATTAAGATGACTGCGCTAAGGATATGCTGAATGGGCAATGGCTAAAATCAACAACATTATTATAATAAATTGCTTTATCAATTTAATCAACGCTTCGTGAAATTCGCCAAAAATAGCCAACCTGTCGGAAAATCACTCTCCCCACTGGATACACTCACATCTTTAATTGCAACCATACTAAAATACTTGTAAGACATATCCTCTATTTTTATGTGCAAGATTTATTAGTTTTAAATTTAAATGCATTAATATTTTTCTAAGAATAGTGCTCAATATTCTTCTCAAATATTTGATCAATATTTTTTACATTTCTTACGGTATGTTCAGAGTAAGGTAAACCGTGGTTAACCAGTGACTAACCAGGTGCGCTCTAATAGAGCTACCGGTTGATAAAAATTAATGAAAACATAATATAGAAACTCACCGTGACGTCTTCAAATAAATTACTGACGTCACTAAATCCACTTACGGGTGCAATCGGTTACTCCATTCGAACATGAGTATTAATTATGTTAAGTCTAATAAATGTTAAGCGAAATGGAGATGGATTAGGCTCTTGTTTTTAATTTTCTCTACCCAAGTGCGATCAAAAATACCGAAATAGCTAATATTAGCAAACCAGACAACTCTACTGCTAATTTTAAAAAGAAAAAAAAATGAGATCGCACGCCAAATGTTATTCAAGCGAAAAAAAAATCTTGTGAAAAAATTAATTCGGCAGAGTGTGGAATGTTTTTTGTCGTTCCTATATATATATATTTTAATTTATTAAGCTGGTTTTGATACCAAACGCTACAATTTATAGCTTAGAACAAAAAAAAATGAAGATTTCAAAAAGGCATACCTTCTGTACTAAGGCCTGGACATGATGTAAATTTGGCAACGTCTACAATTTTCACAGCAAACTGCTGACCGGTCGTCCGATGCTCGCACCTCCGAACCATGCTGAACGGGCCCCTAGACAACAAAAGCAATCAAAAAGAGTTAGGAATTATGATGCAATATGGATACAGAACAAAAATTTTGAAATATATATATATATATATATATATATATATATATATATATATATATATATATATATATATATATATATATATATATATATATATATATATATATATATATATATATAGTCAATTAGCGATAACTCGAAGTCCTATAACTCGAATATTATTATAACTTGAATTTTATACCAAGTCTCGATCCCTTGGTCTTTAATTAAATGCTAATTACTCTCAATATCTCGAAGTTACCTTCCTTTAACTCCAAGTTTTTTCAAAGTTGACTTGAAATTTATTTCGAAAGAACGAAAAGAAAAAAGAAACAAACAAAGAAACAAGTGACTATGTGAGAAATTTAATTCACCTTCACTTTCAATTCCTGCACTATAGATCTCTAAAGCAAGAAGAGCACCTGTTGAGCCAATTTGCGATGAAGGAGTTACACGTGCGAAAATGAGTTAGCTTGTTTTCTTTTGTTGTACTGTACTGTTTACACTTTGACATGTTGCTGGACTAAGAATTTGCTTTTAAGCTGTCAAGTCAACTGATTGTACCTTTATTTAAAGGTTGACCTAAGTTAAGATGCGTGACCCTTCATTCTTTAGTTCGATCATTTGCTCTAAGTTTCTGAGTGACAGAGTGAGTTTTCTTTATTATTAAAGATGTGTAAGCAAATATACTCTGTCACTGGCTTTAAAAGAAAAAGAGAAACTTCTAAAGCGATAGAATCCATGAATCCGAATTAGAAACGAATGTGCACCTTTCCTGAAGTAGAATCAGCTCTATTCAAGTGGTTCCAGCAGTATCGAAATTGAAACCATGCTTTTGATTTTTTTCCTTCAATATTTTTGATTAAACTGTGCATATTCGGCTTACAAACTTTAAAGTTCTGCAGTTTTGTCTGTTATATGTACATATAAATTAAAACATTAAATGGATTTTAATATTAAAATGTCGAAAACCGAAACTAAAAATAAGTCAAACTTACAATAAGTCGAAGTTTTTCTTCGGTCCCTTTAGATTCGAGTTATCGCGAATTGACTGTATATATGTGTGTATATATATATATATATATATATATATATATATATATATATATATATATATATATATACACACACAGCCGAAAAGGAAATTAAAAGCAATGATTGAAAATTTTTATCTGATGCCAGTTTCTATTTGTTATCAAATAAAATACTTGTAATTGATTTTCAATGTTATAAGGTTATTAAAAGGATTTTCAATTTTCCCTCTTGATTCTGCATTGGTGACCCAGTCGGGGTTTTTTTTTTAATTTTGAATTTTAGTTACTTATAGCATGGTTTATTAATTTATTAACTGCATTACTCTTTACATAACAAATCATTCAAACGGGTTTAGTAAGTTCAGCGACGATGTCAGAGTCAATGGATAAGAAATGTCAATTTATCAGAGTAGTAATTTAATAGAAACTCTAGTAGAACCGGCTACTAGTGCGTTCAAATGCACGACTGAGTAACGTTTCATCACTTTCTGTTGGGTCACTCATTGAATTACTAAGTCACTCTATAGCCTCATTAAAGTATATTGGGTCATTCCACAGTGACGAACGTAACATTCAGAGACTCTGTTTTGTTGCATATCCCGAGTTTAAAACGTCTAATTATCATTTACTTGTGGTTTTGTGGAATTTCGTGAAAGAATAAAACTTACATGTAATATTCATGCAATCAAGCAGTAATTATTCTACGCACGGCATCCATTTTGAAAAACCTTTAACGAGATTTGAAAATTAAGAATGTTACCTCTAAAATGATGTATAACACATCAATATTGATTGATCCGCCACCAGCTCATGTGATCCCTATTCCGGGCTGATGAGTGCTAAAAAGCACGAAACTGCAGTCCTCGGATGGAATAACTAAGCTGGTGGTGTATTTTAAGTATTTCTGCCCTTAGCCCTGGCTTAGGGCGGTAACTTACTACAAAATACCAAGCTTTGCCATCAATCTTTGAGTTGAACCGCACCACTGCTGCGGTCGCTCATCTGGTTTGCTAATTCTGCATTAGCTACCAGTTTGTTTGGCTCTCTAGGCTCCCTTAAGAGGTTTTTCTGCCTCCAGCTCATGTGATCCCTATTCCGGGCTGATGAGTGCTAAAAAGCACGAAACTGCAGTCCTCGGATGGAATAACTGAGCTGGTGGTGTATTTTAAGTATTTTAAATATTGATTGAAATTTTAAATTTGAAATTTTGTTCTGCAGGTTGACATTTTCGTGGGATGACCCTATTATACGTTGAAGTAAGGCCTTTACAACCTTCAGCTATAAGGTTTTCTTGAAGGATGTCTCTAAGGGTTTAATATGTGTTTCATCATTTAAAGGAATCACCCCAAAATCTTTCAATATGGAATGAATTTTATAATACAATAAAGAAGTTTACCACACAGACTTTCGAAAAAAAAAACCCTTCTAACCCTTAATCTTCAATCCATTTGCGTGGGAGTGACATTTTTACGCATGTATTTGAACTTTATTCGCGTAATTTTAAAATTTTGGTTGTTAATTGTGAGAAATTCAAACATAAGGAGCCATTGTGTATCAAGAAAAATGATTAAATAAGCTTTGCGCTACAATATAATTAAAGTGAAAAAGTAACGTAAACAGAGCACGAAATCTCAAGAAAATACAGCATACAGCTATTTCAAGGCTGTAATGGAGCCTTTTTGTCTGTACAAAAACTCTCCGCGCGATCAAAAAGGCGTGAGAGAACTGAATGTCAACCACGTGGACACCAAAACATACGCCAAATAAGTCAATCAATAGGAATTCGCGAGAAGAGACGACAACTGACCAATCAGCAAACTAGAAGTCAATTTCGGAGAGCGCAGCAAGGAGGGGAGAGAACTATTAAGAAGCCAGGAAACAACGAGCTGATGTGTGCATCACATGACTTCCTTTTTCTCGAATTTAATGTCATTTCCTCATTATTGGCATTTTTAATGCAATTCAATAGTTTACTCTCTAAATATTACCAACAGTGGCCAAATTGGAACCAGATTTAAAAAAAAAAAAAAATCTCCAAATTTGTCGCCAAGTTGGCGACGAAACTTGACGATCAAAATACTGGCGATATATCCATATAAGTGTCCGACAAATTATAACACCATTGAGTTTATATCGAAATTAACAATGATTTCCCCCAAAAAAGAGGCAAAAGACCCCTTTAGAAACACCCGAATACAACCAAAAGGGGAGGTGCACAACTGGACGCAACTAGGAGTCTACGAACCAAATTTCGACTTTCTAGGACATACTGTTCTTGAGTTATGCGACATACATACGCACATACATACGTACATACAGACGTCACGAGAAAACTCGTAGTAATTAACTCGGGAATTGTCAAGATGGATATTTCGCGTGTCTATACGTTCTTAGGCACTTATTCACGTGTGGTCGAGTCGAAAAAAAACCCCAACTTCAGGGGGTGAGTAAAATGGAAATTAAGGTCGATTTTTGAGTGATTTTTTTTTTTTTTTTTCGCGAATACAATACTTCCTTTATTGTAAAAGGAAGAAAAAAGAGCGGGAGAAAACGAACAAACCGACAAAGCAATTATAAAAAATGCTTCTAAATATCAGGAAAAAATGGAGAGCTGGAAAAAACATTGACTATAGAATTTGAACATTTTCAAACATAGTAAGCTTCCTAAAAATCGAGGTCACAGACCGAAGAACATTTACAAATAATTCTGACAGATAAAAGATCAAAACAGTGGCCAGAGAAGTCCAACAATGCTGAGCTATGTTCTTTATGTTTATATAATACTTGTGGTACCCGCACGGCTTTGCCCGTAGTGGAACATTAAAAGGTTGATTCGCCTATATATTTACAAATAATGTAAGGTAAATTTCTCGCCAATTGGCTTGCCCATGTTACGATTCACGGTATCATAACTTGGTAATTTACTCGTCCATCTTAAGATAATTTTGCTCGGGAAAATGTTCTTAAAATTGGAATAGAAAAAGAACAAAATCGAATTTCCGAAAAATCGCTTCGAGTTGCACCCCCCCCCCCATGCTGAATACTAACTTTGTGTCGAATTTCGTGAAAATCGGCCGAACGGTCTAGATGCTATGCGCGTCACAGAGATACAGACATTCTGTCAGACACAGAGATCCAGACTTTCAGCTTTATTATTAGTAAAGAAAAGATATGTACGGTTAGACGTTTTATTCTTCAGAAAAACTCTCATGCAACTAAAATTTTGCCAAAAATATTATTTTGAGTGTTTGGTAAAAATCTATTTACAGTAATAAGAAAATAGGATGTGAATGAAATAAATGTTAGCTCCTTTTCGTAAAATATATTTACTATCAAAGAATCATAGAAAAGATGAAACGAGAGATCCCATCTGCTTTATGCGAATATGATTACGTCACGGATAAATTCCATAAACTACGCGTAAAAAAATGAGGCAGGAAATTTTTCGATAGAGAAAAGTTATCACTCTTGTAATATCAAAACATTCAACGTGAGGACGATATTGGATTGTTGCCAAAACTGCAAAAACAGAAAAATATCTTGACACTGAAGTTCAAACGAAAGCTAAAACTTAGAAAGTGACTGTCAGATTAGGAAGGACGTGAAGTGAAATGATTTCAATTTTACAGCTTTGTTTTCTTTGCTGCCAAAAAAAAAAATATTGTTGATTTGGTTTGTTTTTTTTTTATTTTATATGCTTATTTCTTTCTTCATTTATTTATTTATTTGGTATTTGAAAAGGGATGAGAAAAATATTCTTTTCAGTAAAAATATTCCAGAAGAATAGTTTTGTTTCGTTCTCCGACCCCCTCCCCCCTCCCTCGAGTCTTCTAACTATTCTTTCAAAACATTTAATCAAAATCCCTTGCTTGTAATGGAATATACCTTATAACTATTCTGCATGTATTTGCAGAGTACGGCCAGAAGTCCGATTAAATGAATTGATTAGGAATAGACCACCGTCGATAAATTGAAAATTCCGGATTAAATATGAATCACCATTTTCACCTTCACATTCAGTTCCCTTTTCCTAAAGAAAAAGAAACATACTTCGTATCATATTGCGTACTTTGTTCGATATTGTACCCTACCCCACATTGCACGCTTCTCTAAGCTGAATTTTATCTATAACCACATGCATTATTTACGCTTAAAATCAAATAAATACTAAAAAAAACAATTACTTAACCACAGAAAAAATAAATTATGTTTATCTTTATCTTTACTAATAATAAAGCTGAAAGTCTCTCTGTTCGGAGGATGTCTGGATGTCTGTAGGATGTTTGGATCTCTGTGACGCGCATAGCGCCTAGACCGTTAGGCCGATTTTCATGAATTTTGGCACAAAGTTAGTTTGTAGCATGGGGGTGTGCACCTTGAAGCGATTTTTTGAAAATTCGATGTGGTTCTTTTTCTATTCCAATTTTAAGAACAAAAATATCATAAGATGGACGAGTAAATTACGAAATTATCATAACGTGGAACCGTAGCATGGGCACAAGCCAATTGGCAAGATACGAGATTATCATAACGTGGAACCGTAACATGGATACAAGCCAATTGGCGAGAAAATTCACCATACATTATTTGTAAATATACAGGCGAACCAAAACACTTTTTAACTTCTCTATTAAGGGCAAAGCCATTCGGGTACCACTAGTAACTTATAAAGTTTTAGTTTCAACTTATAAGAACGGTGCGTATCTGATTACTGAAGGATTTCAAAGAAAAATTCGGAACTATAAAACAAGCAAACACCTACCCCCTCTCCAACTGCAGTTTAAACCACGTTTTCTGGTCACAACACAACACATTAACTCTTACGCAACTATAGTTGAGGCAAACCTAACCTGGCAGCGTCGTAATGGTGTGATCAGAATCTACGTAGCCTTCTCAATGCTCCCAGGTTTGGTTTGCCCCAACTGTAGTCCCGTCATTATCCGCCGATGTCGAATGCACGTACGTATAAAAAAATACATAGTCAATTTACATTAGGAAGTACCCTCATATTGAGTAACTAGACAGCTTTATAATTGTAACCATACTGCATTTTTAATGTATTGTACTGTACTTTTTATTGAATTTGGTAACCTTCAAATGAGAACTAAACAACAAAAAATAATAAATAAGTCTCTCCTCAAAGACTCATCAAACAGCTTAAGTCCGAATGGTGACAGGTAACGGGAGTCTCTGGAGCGTATGTATCTATGCTAGGTAAATTTCACCTAATATTCGTTAAAAAAAAAACACTTAGTTCTAAAATAACTGTATTTCCAATGTATTCCAGGGAAAATATTTTTAACAGGTGCAAAATGAATAAAATTTAAACAGTCGAACTCGGTTATAACGATTCCTAACGAGAACCTGGTTTAAACAAGGAAATAAGAGAAACTTGGTTGGTTAAGTCTGTGAGATCACACCTTACTTTTAACGAGCAAACCTTGATTAAAGCGAGGTTTAATGTGTGATTCATACATTTTCTACTGACTTCCAGCTCAGCTTATCCTTTCTTGAAAAAATTCGTTTAACATTCCTAAGTCAGACGAAAGTTGGTGTTATCACTTCCGAGATACTTACTTCCGAAGATATTGCAGCTCAAATCCATGCTAAAGTAGATTTTAAATAATTTAATTTGAATTTTGTCATCTTGAATTCAAATTATGTTTTTCGCAATCACGAGTGTGTGTGTATATGTAAGCATGTGTGTTTGTGTGTGGGGGGGTATGTGTGTGTGTAGGCATGTGTGTTTGTGTCTGTGTGCGGGCATGAGTGTGTGGGTAGTTGTGTGTGTGTAGGTGTGTGTGGGGGTATGTGTATGTGTGTGTAGGCATGAATGTGTGGGTAGTTGTGTGTATGTGAGTGTGTAGGTGTGTGTGTGTGTTTGTGTATGTGTGTAGGTGTATGTATATGTATGTGTGTGTAGGTGTATATATGTATATGTGTTTAGGTGCGTGCATGTATGCGTGTAAGTGTAGGATATTGACGAAACCTGGAGACGGTTTTCGCTAGAGGTGCGGCATCGTGAGGAGCCGGTCGACGGTGATGCTGCGGAGGGTGCTGGTGGGAAAAATCAAAGGAACGTCAAAAACAGTCAAATGAAAGCAATAAGCAATCGTGATTGCTCAAAAAACGAGCTGATGTGTGCATCACATGACTTCTTTTTACGCTAATTTAATGATTGCAGTGCCTTGAACTGGAAATAAGTAAAGAAACACTTCAAATATTTTCACTCCAAGTTTGTTGCGAACCGAAGCAAAAAAAAAAAAAAAAAAAGTTTTATACAGATAAATTTTCCCAATATTGGCAATTTTAATGTGATTCAATGGTTAACTCTCTAAATATCGCCAATAGTGACCAAATTGAAACCAGATTTTAGAAAAAAATCCCGCCAAATTTGTCACCAAGTTGGCAACAAAACTAGGCGACCAAAAGCTTGGCGATATATTTCCAAGTGTTTGCCAAATTATAACACCACTTGAGTTTGCATTGAAATTAACAACGATTTCCCCCCAAAAAGGTGTGAAAGACCCCTTTTGGAGCATCCGAATGCAACCAAAAAAGAATGTGCACAACTAGATCCCACTAGGAGTCTACGTACCAAATTTCAACTTTCTAGGACATACGGGAATTATGCGAGATACATACGCACATAAGTACATACGCACATACATACGTGCATACAGACGTCACGAGAAAACTCGTGGTAATTAACTCGGGTATCGTCAAAATGGATATTTCGGGTATCTATACGTTCTTAGGCATTTATCCACGTGTAGTCGGGTTGAAAAAAAACTCAATATTCATTCGAGAGCGAGCAAAATGGAAATTAAGACCGGTTTTTGAGTGAACTTTTTTTCGCGAATACAATACTTCCTTTCTGGTAAAAGGAAGTAATAATGAAAGCGAAAACGATAACTACATATCGTCGCCTCAGAGCAATAGTAAGACATCTTAGTATTATTCTTGGGATTAGATGTCTTACTGTTGCTCTGAGGTGACGATATATGAAAAAAATCAAAGCTGTACGACACTCAACATAGTCAATGGCTTTTGACGTGCAGAAAACGTTTTTCAAAGCGAGGAGCGCAAGTGAGGATGTTTTCTGAGCCATAAAGTATTTCGCAAAAAACAATAGCTCAAGAAAGAGACAATAAGACAGTCCAAAGCAAACTACTGTAAAAGCACTTATTTTCGCGAACCGTAAATTTCCTAAAAATGAAAATATCAGTGATTTCGCGAGCAGAAAATTTCTCGAATTTTATCTGAAAAGTACAGAAAGTCAAAAAATCCACCAAGAAAAAAGATTTCGTGAGATTTAAATTTTCGCGGCTACGAAGGGTTCACAGAAATCGTAAAAACTAAAGCCTCGCGAAAATTAGTGCTTTTGCATTATTTTTTTTCTTTGATTTTCTACAGAAATAAAAACTGACAAAAAACCAGGGCTGTGGAGTCGGAGTCGGAGTCGGAGTCGAAGAGTCGGAGTCGGACTGATTTTGGAATAAAGGAGTCGGAGTCGGAGTCGTTGGAAAACATGCCGACTCCGACTAAGACTCCGGGCTTCTTTTTTTCTTTCCTTTTCACTGACTCTCCTTGCATTTTTTAAAAATTGATTACCAATTGGTTCGATTACATGTATAAAAAGATACTAATGAGAAAATAACTGCCATTATGGCAATCAGCTAGCTTGAGTGCTTACCGAACTTTCTGTAGCCGTCCCCTAGTTTGCTTGCTTTTTAACTTAACTAATAGCAACTGTCAGCAAACGGTTTTGTTGAATAACATTTTCAAGTAATCACTTTCAAATAAAAATAGAAATATAGTGTTTTGTTCTATCTCAGTTTAAAATAGTAAAAGAAACGTAACAAATTAGTAAGTCGACGCCTGTAGCTAAGGTTGAAACGTTTAAGTGTGATCGGCAAATTCAAAGAAGTTCTGGCTCGAAAGCACGAATCCAAAAGATTCGATGAAATAATCTAATGTTTATTTCTTTATTAAGACTATTTCTGTAAGCTTGGTTCTCACTAAAAAGTATGGAACAAAATAAGTGTAAAAAATTTCTTGATTACAACACTCAAGAATTGCAGTTAATCTTAAAATCTTCATATTTAGGTTAATTCTAAAGCAGCCAATAAAATTTAAATTAAAAATTTAGCGAAGAAGAAATATAGGTATAGTAAAAGCTATTCGTACAAATTTGTATACCGCCGCGTTTTGTGTAAAATTAGCTCCTGACGCATATGTGCCCTATTTTCGTTGAAATTTTATTGATGAAATATAATTTAAAATATATTCGTGAAAATTTTCAGAATTAAAGTATTTATATTTTTTATAAACTCTGAAATTAACTTTGGGTGTCATCTACTAGATGGATGTCACCAGGGGCAAACCACTCCCTCTCAAGATTTAGAAAAAAAGTTTTTTTTCTCTCAAGTTACAGCTTTCAAAAATTGAAAGCACACGATTTGATCAATATATATTTGTTAAACATTAAAGGGGGGCAAATTACAGATAATCATTTTCAAAATTTTTAAAAGGGATTTTTAAGTCATCTCACTTTTTAACTCGTAACTATTGGAAAGTTTGATTTTTAAATTGAATTTCTAACGTTGTATGACGTCTTGGGTTTACAATAAAAAACAAAATGCTAAATTTTCATAAAAAGGAATTAATATTTCAATCTCTGTTAAGAGGTTTTCCCCCTTCCCTTGAATGGAGAGAGGGAGTTTATAAAATACAATTAAAAAAATCAAAAAAAAATCCGGAGTCGGAGTCGGAGTTGGAGTCGGAGTCGGGCGTTTCAAAATCCAGGAGTCGGAGTCGGCCATTTTCCTTCCGACTCCGCAGCCCTGCAAAAAACAAGCGTGTATGAGGTTTTTTTTTTTCCCACGAACATTTATTTTATGAGAACCTGCTAAAACGAAAAAATATCGCTGTCCCTTCGCGCTCGTTATTAATGAGTTTCACGGTATTCAGTAAGTGACCGCCCTATAGCCCGGGCTAAGGCAGAAATACATGAAATACACCGCCAGCTCAGTCAATTCCAGCCGAAGACTGCAGTTTCGTGCTTATTAGCACTCATATTCGAGTTGAACCGAACCATTGCTTCGTTCACTCGTCTGGTCAGTGCTAATTCTGTATTAGCTACCAGTTTGTTTGGTAGTCTTGGCTTCCTTAAGAGGTTTTCCACCTCCAGCTCAGTCAATCCTATGCCGGGGTGATGAGTGCTAATAAGCACGAAACTGCAGTCCCCGGCTGGAATTGACTGAGCTGGCGGTGTATTTCATGAGTTTCACTGTGTTTACGTAGAGATGGAGTAGAATATAAAGGGTATTAAGAGAACAAACTATTCGAACAAAAAGGTGATACACATTTCATAGACCGTTAACTCCTAATAGCTGCAAAATACTATGTTTCTGCTTCAGTCTGTTTCCAGGTTGATACAGTATACAACTAATACATAACTTACTGCTGCAAAACATTGGCTTACGCAACCTCGATATCAATCCAAGATTAGATATGCCACCTGCAGAAGGTAGATGGCGCTATTCAATGCTGCTCACATGCCGTTTTGGGTAACCGCTATTTGGAAAGTCCCTCAAATCCTGCAGTATGCGATGTGACTTAAGCACAATTACTCCCGGCTCCATTACGCAATGAAATCACCGCTCCCTCTATTTCGCTTCTCCATTCATCTCCAATGCATTTGAAGTTATCGACTTCTGCTCTCAGGTTACAGAGCTCATTACCTTACCGAGAAATGATGTAGGGTCCGTTGGCGCAATGGGAAACAGAATTTCTATGTCCCAGCTTCAGATCCTTCTATTTCTTTATAAAGTAAGAAATAAAATGTTGTGCATTGTGCCCAAACACACTCTGAGAGTAACTGGGTATGAAAAATTTGAATGAAATCACGTTTGCATTTGCCACAGAGTGTTTTCTATTATCTCTGAGACTAGGAGGCAAAGATAAATAGTGTTTTTTCCTCATGAGTTTGATGTAGGTTGATAATCACAATATACACAATAAGTTGAGAAGCTTAAGAAGATCTACACTCCGGTAGCAGAACTTTTTTCAACAGTCTGCGACGCTGATCAAAAACCAAAAATCGTCTGCAAGATTAATTGACATTAGAATGCTCGTAAAATATATATATCAACATTGAGAAATGCTTTAAAATAAGATGCTAATACAAGTACATGCTGCCAGTCGATTATATCCCAGAAAATACGGTACAAAACTTTATTATCTGAAATTTAAAGTGATTACTTGTTTAAAAAAATTTAGGGTTTTTTTCCCTCAAATAGGACTTTTCCAAGAATCTGCGACGCAAGTCGCGCTGTTTCTGTACCGGGATCTGCACCAACAATAATTATTCTGGGACTCATAGGTCACGTGCGACCTGTTGAATCAGCCAACGTAATCAGAAATCATTTTAAAAGAAAAATCATACAAAAAATTTAACTAAGCGCTAAGTTTATGCAAAATTATCACTAAGTATAATTTAGATCAAAAATATATCGTCCGAAAGTTAAAAAAATGAAAAAAAAATCTTTAAACCAGGAAGAATGTTTTTACTTAAGCATGTATGAGGGAAATGAAAGTTCCTTAACTGCTCATCAAAAACAGTAGGGGAGGTGAAACTTAGAACTTAACGTTTATAATAACTATCCACATGTCAAGAAAAACTAGCTGGTACTAGTTTGTATTTGTAGGCCTACTGAGGAGGAAAACGTTAGGTCACTAAAAAAACCGTTTTTTTTTTGAGCAATCATGATTGCTTATTGCTTTCATTTGACTGTTTTTGGCGTGCTATCGTTTTATTTCCCATCAGCGGCCTCACGATGCTGCTCCTATAGCGAAACCCGTCTCCAGGTTGCGTCCATATCCCACACACACACGCATACATACACGCACCTACACACACGCACACACAAGCACATACACACACATACACAAACATACCCTACACACACATACACAAACACACACACACACGCATACATACAGACACCTACACATACACACAAATACACACAACTACCCACACACTCATGCCTGCACACAGACACAAACACATATGCTTACACACATACACATACCCCCCACACACAAACACACACACACTCGTGATTGCGAAAAACATAATTTGAATTCAAGATGACAAAATTCAAATTATTTTCTTTCTTTCTTTTTTTTTTTTTTCTTTTTTTACGATATCATCTTCAAACAATGATAAAGCCAACACAATTCTTTTGAAACACACAAAAGACTCCGAATGTCTTCTGTATTGTTGGGGAATGTGGGGCAAAGTGAAATAGCGGGGCAAAGAGAATGGTGAAATAGTTACTCCGCTTTTAATGCCACCTATCAAGCAATTTTTTAACTATGTAGTAAGATAAAAATACCCCTGAAAAGTAAAGAATATAATAATACAAGCAATTTGGCAAGCTTATGGTTGTCAAGTTTTGTTGCCAACTTGACTATATATCGTAAGTTTGGCGGAAAAATATATATTTTTATATATTTTTCGAATTTGGTTTCAATTTGGGGTTATTGGCTATATTTAAAGGGTAATACAGTGCATTACGTTGATATTGGGTTGGTCCAAATTCATCAATTGAATTTGTATTGCTTTAACACTGATTTCCCCCCCCCCCCCAAAACGGTGTAAAAGACCCCTTTCGGAACATCCGAATACAACCAAAAAGGGAGGAGCACAACTAGATCCCACTAGGAGTTTACATACCAAATTTTAACTTTCTGCGACATACCGTTTTTGAGTTATTCGAGATACGTACATGCATACGCACATACAGACGTCACGAGAAAGCTCGCAATTCACTCGGGGTTGGTCAAAATGGATGTTTCGGGCGTCCATACGTTCTTAGTCATATATGAACGCGCGGTCGGATCGAATAAACCACTCAACACTCATTCGGGGATGCGTAAAATGGAAAATTAGGCTAAAATTTGAGGGGGGTTTTTTGCGAATACAATACTTTCTTTACTGTATAAAAGGAAGTAATATAAATAAATAATAAATAGCAGAAACGACCATTCCTAAAATTAAAAATGTACAGTTAATACAGAATTTCAAAAAACTATTTAGAAAGATAATTCGCGACCCAAAAGTTAATTTTATGAAACATGCAATTCTTTCTTGGGAATTGAGAATAAATGATGATGATCCCAACAACATTAGAAAGTTTAGAATTTTGCATTAGTGGGGATCAATCTTAAATATTATTCCCACTCCAATTACGTTCAAGCATAAAGTCATATTATGAAAATGAGTTTCGGGCTTACTTTATATTTTTACATGGCTGACTGACGAACATAAGTTATGTTTTTAAAATGAAAGGTAATGATGGATGCTTTGCTCCACCCAGACAAATAAATCACGCTTCAACTAGTCACCGGAAGCGCTGGCGTCGTAAATCATTTGGATGATAAATGGCGGACTTAACACTGCTACAACAGAACATGAATGTCATATTCAGCACAAGGACGCAAGTCAGTTTATAAACAATGATCAATTAACAAAGTTTGATAACGCTCAAAATTAGCCTAGTAGCTGCTGTTCGTACACGTGATCAGATCCCACGCTGGGAATAATATTGCAATTATTTTTATTTCGAAATTCCCTACCAGTTTACGCCACCGAATATTTCGAAAAGTTTTATCAGTAAATCAGCATTTCTTTCCGTTCACGGCATCATTGGCAGCAGTAGTTGACGATTACCTATGGATTCTCCCCCCCCCCTTCTTCACGATTTTTTGGAGAGTTGTACCTTGGGCCACTTTTCATATTTTAATTTTAACGTCAGTATTTGAATCAAATTTAAAATTTTAAAGTTACATTTAAGTACCCCAACATATTTCTATGCAATATATTTTTTTAAATTCAGACAGTTTGAAATTAAAATATTGCCAGCCATTTAAAGTAAGAGTTCCAAGCTGTCCAAAGGTAACATCCTATTGTACCTTGGGACACATCTTGTTGTACTATGGAAAAGTCTTCATGATTCAGGAAACAGCTATATACTTGAGCCAATTTTGCATCAAAAAAAAATTAATTTTAACTTTGACATTTTGAATTCAAATTATGTTTTTCGCAATCACGAGTGTGTATATGTAGGTGTGTGTGTTTGTGTGGGTATGTGTGTGTCTGTGTAGGCGTGTGTGTTTGTGTCTGTGTACAGGCATGAGTGTGTGTATGTGTGTATACGTAGGCGTGTGTGTGTATAGGTGTGTGTGTGTGTAGGTGTGTGTGTGAAGGATATGGACGCAACCTGGAGACTGTTTTCGCTAGAGGAGTAGCATCGGGAGGAGCCGGTCGACGGTGGTGCTACAGAGTAAGACGGGAGGAAAATAAAATCATAGGAATTCAAACAATCAAGTGAGAACAATAAGCAATCGTGATTGCCCCAAAATTTGTTTTCATGGTAATAAATTGCATCATGAATAATGAATTATGAATAATGATTTAATGAATCATATCTAACATTAAATGTGTTTAAAAGACTACATAAGATTAGAACGTTGTTCATTGTTCCTAAACATAACTTAGTTATTAAGAACCATGCATATGTTGCAGCTTGGAACGTGTCCTAAGGTACCCAAATGTTTGGCTGTCCTAAGGTACAATCACCACGTGTTTTAAGAAAAACCATAATAGTGGTCAATCTAGATGCACTATCATTATTTTCTCATAAGCAAAATATTTAAAGTACTTCTCTTTTGTAACAAAATAAAATTTTGTTGATTAAATTTATAAATGCAAAGACAGAAAATAAAATGAAAATGAAGAAAATATTTACTTTTGAGTCATGAAATTTTGTTTCTTTCACAGAATCGTCAATTTTACTCATTTGATGCTGATTTTTACTATGGCACCATTTAGTAGTGAAGGTTACCAGTAGAGATTACAAAAACATGACTGTTAAAATTAGATTCTTAGAAATTAACCAAAGAACTTACGTTCCCAAAGAACAAACGTTCCGAGGTACAACACTCTCCCTTATGATTTATTAGGCAATCATAAAAATTGCTTATCATTGGCAGAAAAAAAATTATAATAGGAATTAATTAAAAAAAATGATAAATCCAAAGAAAACAGGAGACATTTAAAAAAAAAACAAAGAATAATATTGCGTATAGAGGCACCCAAGGGAACACTAAAGGAAAACAGAAAGAGAGAAAATGGAGTCAAAATATCTATAATCTTTTTGCTGTTATTACCGCAACTTGTACTTTGCAGTACCTATGGAAAAAACGGCATTATGTACACATTTTGCACATTTTTAAATACAAAAACCTTAAGTATATTACATCGTAATTATGTTATAAATTTAATAAAATTAACTTACTTATTATGAATCTTACTTTCAGTTTCACCAGCTTAAAATAAAACAAAGTGCAGTTTGACGGAATAAAAGCAACTACAAAAATGCAACAGACGATTTTTTTTTCGCCTAAAACGTGGCAACAGCTAATTACTTCCTAATTAAATTCAGGAGTAAAGTTCCAGAATTTTAACTTTCTACTAAGAACAGTTTAGAAAGATGAAACTTTTATTGATTAATTTTAAAAGCTTCCTTTTTTTCATTCAATGTGGAATTCAAAGCAATATGGGACAAGTATTGGCTGGAACGAAAAATGTCTAGGGCATAAAATTACTAGGCATAATAAAATTATTTTATTAACGAGAGAAATGTTGCTTCGAAGATTCTGTGTCAAAGTTACAGTTACAACGAAGCACGCATTTTATTTGATTTTGTTCCGCGCCAGGTAGTACTATCTTAATTATGTGTTTTATACAATTTCAGCGCGGTATGCTTATAAAGATTCACAACTTCCTTCTAAATTGCAACAGTAAAGACAAAAGTTTTACTACGACTAAAAGTTCTAATAATTCAAATAGCATTTTATTCTCCACTTAGTTAACAGCCCAACATGACCTTTGTAAATTAAAAGATAAATATAAAAGAATGTGGGGCAAAGTGAAAAAATCTAAATTATTTAAATCTTTAAACAATTTTACAACAATGCTAATTTAAAAGAAAAATTAAAAAAGAAGTCGTACGTGAAATGTTACTTAAATGGAACAAAACCTCTTGGAAAAATTGATTTGGCAGAGCGCAAAATATTTTTCGTCTCTTCTGTAAAATTTCCAGTAAAATGGAGCTGGTTTTGATGCTAAACACCTCAATTAAAAATCAACTAAAAACAAATTCAAAAATTACTTTAGCTTCAAATAACAAATATGACTTTTAAGTTTCTTCCTTGTGTAGTAAAATAATGATACAACTTTATTTCTCCCATTAAGAATGTAGAAAAATATCCTTTAACGTATGTGTAGAATAATCAGCCACTCAACAGCGTCAATTCATGAGAACCCAAAACATCTCATTAATATGTTCGTGCTTACAATCCGCTCAAATGAGCACATGACAAATGGAGAAACATCCACACACTCAACAATAAATCTAAAAGTCTAAATTTTACTTCCCGTATCTTTCTTTCATTAAATACTAATTTATCAAAAAAAAAATGACTATCCATAAAAAAGCAACGACGAGATGGGAAGCGTTTATTTTTTTAACAACCTTCTTTTATGAATAAGATTTTTTCCGTGCTTAAACGTTCATAGAGAAAAAAAACTCCAAAAACAAAACACAATAAAATTTTAACATCATCATTTGAAACGAAATAGTTTTCAAACAGAAAAAAAAGCTGACGATAAAATTATTATCTTTTTTCTAAGAGAAGAATAGATTAAAATGACAGATAACATGTCAGAGTAACGTTTAATTTGGTGTTTGTCCAATAATTACAGTCGCAACTTCTTTTTTTCTTCAGCGGATAATAAATTCATCCGACGATGAGATTTAATAATATTACTACAGCTAAACGTGTTTTTTTAGAAATGTTAACGTAGTTAAAAAAAATTATTGTATTTACGTGTTTATTCTAACGCTCACAAAAATAACTAGTATGTTGTGGCCATCGCGAAACTTTCTTCTATATTTTTCTTTTCTTTTTTTTTTCTGATCCCTCCCCGTGCTTGACGAGGAAGCAATATTCCCAACAAAAACAAAATTATACATGCAAAAACTTGACGACCATCCCAATGTCTGAATTACTGCAAAAGCAAAGCAAAGAGCTAAAATTGAAAGTTATTTTAAAAGCCTTGCTTGAATTCATTACAAATATTTTACATTGAATTCATTACAAACGAGCTGGCCGATACTCTTGCCAAAGAGAGTCTTGCCCATCCAACCTTGTGATCGTGGATTAACATTGAGTTAATAAGAAACCACAATCAAAAAGCAAAACACGCTACTTCGACATAGCAGACATAGAAGAAAGCATCATTTACCCCCAAGATGGCGGACGTGTCGCTACTTAAACTACGATTCAGGGCTTTATTCTACACATGAGGCAACTTAGTTGACGCAACTTTCGCACGATAAGTTATCTGGAGGTTTAACCAAGTAGACATGTGAAGGGTTCACCCAGCATTCTTCACGCAACAGTACGGTAAAAACTTTGTGTAACCTTACTTCATAAAATCGATGGCAGCTTAACTACCTATACTGTGCTCTGGAGTAACTTAACTGATATTACTGGTGTAAAGTTACAAATCGCATCTCGGAGGATACACCATGGTAATGTAACAATAATGTAACGTCTCACTCATTTCTGCGTAAGGTTACACCAGTATTATCTGTATGCTTACAGAGAAATAGCCTAAAAAGTTACACATTAGTAAAAATTAAGCTTTCGTCTGACTTTCCTGAGCGATTTATCAAGTTCCTGCTTTTTAACCCCAACCAATATACACCATAAAGTAAGAAAAAAGCAACGTCAAAAAAGCACAAATTGCCAATTACAGCAGACACGTGTTTCGGCGTTACAGGGAACGCCTTTTTCAATGCAAAAAGTAATGAGCTTATGGATGAAAAGACATCCGACAAAAGCCCTTTTGTCGGCACTTTCTGCTTTTTTGACGATGTTTTTTTCTTACTTTACTATTCAGCACAAAGGTATTGATTTATCAATATACACCAATTATTTATTTATCTCTATATAGTATAAAATGAAGTCCCCAAAAAGCGTCTGTGTGTTTGAACTCGCAAAACTCGAGAACTACCCGGCCGATTGCGCTGAAATTTTCAGTTTGTTCCTTTAAGTCCTGAAAAGGTTTGCAGATCAGTTCGAATAAAATTCGATGAATAGTTCTTTTTTTATTCCACTTTACGTCCAATGTTCACATAAATTCTCAAATATGGGGGTGAAAAATTAATAGCACGTATTAATATTACATATCGTTAGTAAAAGGTAGAATTTTCCGCGTTCTACGCAATTTGTTTCAATGTTCTAACTTTATTACGGCGGGAGTTATTTGCGTTTTTAGCTCGAATTTTTTTAGGCTTAGCTGAAATTTAGGCACTACTTTCTTCATTAAATGAATCAATAAAAAGTGAAGGATTTGTCCTACAGCTTTCTTTTTGACGCCATTGGAAAAAGCGACCTTTTTAACTCCAGATCTAACTCGACCTATGGTCGAAAAATAAGCTTTTATCTCAAAAGGAAAAAAAGTTACAAGCCTTTTTAAATCAAGTTCAAAAAATCTCATATCCGTTCAAATTGTTAACCATTTTCTTTCGCATTTTAATTCCTTAAACTTATTTTATTTTGTGTTTCCATGGTTACGCTTTTTGAATCGATCTTTCTCAATTGAATTTCTTAAAAGTATTTTAATATCTGTCATCATTGTTTTTAAGGGAAATTTTGCATGATGCTTTTTTTTTAGTTCAGCCTGATTGCTGAATATACGTTACTTGACACAATTTTTATTTTCAAGGTAGACCGGGCGAAGACGGGCAATGCAGCTAGTTTTAATATACAAACAAGACATTTTTAACGCACTAAAAGAGTTCAAAGCGCACGCACGCGCGAGTCACGTACTAAGAGGGGGAAATGACTTGAGTGGGGTCCGAACATGCGACGCGAGTGTGACAGAAAAAGCAGCTTTTACCGCTCGGCCACCAAGGACGGTTTTTGCGCTTCGCTAATAAGCGTTTACCTGCTCTGATCTTTACGCACGGGCCTTGAATTCTACTAAAATCATAGTGTTAGGTTCCTCCAACAATTTGAGTTTTTAAAACAATGATGCTACATACTCCAGAATTCGTGTAACGTTACACCCATTAATACTGGTAACCAAACAGATTTTTTTTACAGTGATTCAACTCATCAGGAACGTCAGGCACATGTGCCGCAACTGCATCCCGATTAGTTAAATCAACATTTCAATTGATTCAACTAATCTGGACATTGCGAAGCGTTCTTTCTGCACACGAGTAAACTACTTGAGTCACAATTTGTTCAGTCTTAGCAAAGTTGTCGAACAGCTGCTCGAAAAAAATCGAAGGATTGATTCAACGAAGTTGCCCCTATAAACACAACGAAAAAACTCCAGTTAACTAGTTCACTTTTTCGAAAAGTTTATTCAACTAGCCACCTAAAGTGTAGGAGGTTGTATTGTAAAATAATAATAATAATAATAATAGCATTCTACCAGGGGTTCTCAAACTGGGTGCCGCGGTACCCTGGGGTGCCGCGAAGTGTGCATGGTATGAATATATATTTAAGGTGGATGTGAAAAATAAGGTGATATTCACCAATAAGGTCATCTCCTCATTGATGTAGCACAGTAAAAATTTGCTAGATCGTTACTTCATCCTCATCAGAATCATCAACTGATGATAAAGTGTTATCAACAAGCAGTTTCAAATTAACAGGTAACAGAAACCAACAGAAACCATAACAAAAGTTCTTACAGAAGAGTGGTGTCAAAACTACTTGATCTTATTTTACAGTAAGTTTCGTTTCTACAAGTTTCTAGTATGAAAAAAGTTATTTTTTGGTCTTAAAGCCTAATTTATGTTCCTAACAAGGCTAAACCGTCTTTCTTGGTTAAAACCGCTGAGAAACATAATTAAAACTTAAATTTTCATTTGTTAGTTTTCATTAGTCATTTGGTGACGATGCAAAAGCTGGAGCCAATTCAATCTTAAATAAACGAGATACTAGGTTATGAACTTCATGGTGGTCTTATTTAGTGCATTTACCTTATTTATAAAAGAGATGCACCGGGGTGGCGTGAGAAAGTTCCAACTTTTCAAAGGGTGCGAGTCGAAAAAGTTTGAGAACATGGGCGCCCATATGCAAAATTGTTAGGGGGGTCAGATATTTTAACCATGTGGTTTAGCAGGATGTTTTCCCCATAAAAGTAGATTTCAGGACAGATTAGAGTCATTAAAATTTGACATTTTTAATAACTTATTCATTAATCGCTGGAGAAGAAATGTTTTTACATTTTTGCAAAGAAAAGAGTACTAAAAGCAAGGAAGTTCTAATTTCGAAGGAGGCTCGAGCCCCCCCCCCCCCCCTTGTTCCCCTATATGGGCGTCCTTGTTTGAAAACCCTTCCTCTATACGAATATTTTGTAAATACTACGGAAATAGTTTGAATGAGTGTTTTATTCCCTTTTAATCTGTTTTTTCAATAATATGTTCTCACAATATCTATATACATAAAAATGGAGTTTGGTAAATTTGTTCCCTAAGATCTCAGAAACTACCCGGCAGATTTGGCTGAAACTTTCACCGTTTGTTCTTTTTGGTACTGGGGAGGTTTGTAGACCAGTTCGAAAAAAATCCGATTGATATTTCCTTTTTTATTCTAATTTTTCCAAATCTTCGCATAAATGCTCCAATATGACGGTGAAAAAATACGTGCACATATTAAAATTATGTGTCCATCGAAAGCGCTTATTTTTCTGCTGAAGATGGCATCTGTTAGAAAGTTCTAAGTTGTATGAAAAACGAGCTATGGGCTTTTTTTGTTCCATGTTCGAAGGCTTTCCTCAACCCAATTCATTATTTAGTGTATCACCTCAACTCCCAGTTCATAGTTAGAATTGTTGAATGTTTTTGTGTTTCGTCTGACTGAGGATTTTCTCAAGTCAAATCTTAAAGTAACGTTTTTTTCCCCAAGATTGGCTAATAATAACTAGATTTGGTTGATTATTTTAAATTTAAACGGAACTTTAGTGTAATTAATGTTTTTTTTTTAATTATTTGTGCTGATTGGATTTTTTAATCATTATCCAATCTAACAGCAGAAACCTCGCCAAAATTTTTGCAGAAAGATTTCAGCAGCGGATGCATTTGGCAGTTTTTTCAACTGTCGCGGTTTTTGAACTGAAAGACTACGTAATAATGTTTGTCAGCTTTCACCATGTAAACAAAATTTCGTCAATCAAATAATCTTTAAAACTTTTTTTTTACTGTAAAATAATCCAGCAACTAAATTATGCAAATCCATAAACAGCACAAAAACTTCCATCAATGTGACTTTGTGCACAAATTCAAACCATTGCCAAATTTTACTACTTATTTTGGAAACATTTCGGATGAAATTGTTTAGCGCCATTTTATGGTGACCAAAAGTATCTTAGCATATAGCGACAATATCTCTTTAACAAAAATTAGTAACATTCCGTTTTACAAAGTAAGGAGATTTAGCATTATCCAAGGTATCCCAAAACGATTCCCGCAAATTCGGTATCATTTTAAATCGCACCAAGAACCCACAATAATTGAAATTTTCCGAAATAACTACAGCAAGTTTAAGGGGATCACGGGCGTGCGGCTACATTGTTTTAAACAGTTCGTTCTTCAATAGACATACAGAAAAGGTATGACTCCATGTAAAAAAAATAAGTATTAACCGATAAATCTTTTTAAACATGTGAAGTTTAATTTCATATTTCAGAAATTCTTCAAATTTGTATACGCTTAACTTTCGTGTTTTCGTTTCTAAATGAATAAATACAATTTTGCTCTTTTTACTTACTGCTACTTTAGTTTTATGAGTAAGCAAGAAGCTAGATTTTAAATCACGTCAAAAAGATGTGTTTTAAGTTCTTTCACTTAAAACAGAAAACAAATGCAAGTAACGATTGTTTCTCATAATTATTGCTAACCCAGGCAACGCCGGGTATTTTTGCTAGTATTCTATAAATATGGAAGACGATATTAAATGAAACAAAATTTCTTACAAAATATGTTTTTCTTTTAGTTCTCTAAGCAAGAAAATATTTCGCAATACAATAATAAAACATATGCGCATAAAGTAATGATGCGTATAAAATATCTATCGTACAGTTGCCGGATGATGTTACAGATGCCATTTTTATGAAAGGTCAATGATCCCTATAGATCTCTTATCGAAATTCGTTCAAAGCAATTCAGAATATATATTTCTTATCACAGGATAGATCTCCAGCCACGGCATCATGTGTGCGTAAAATTTCAGTCTTCATAGATTCGCTTCTTTTTTTTTATTTTCGTGTGTGCGAGTGTGTGTGTGTGTTAAATTATTTTACAGGTTGGATTTTGTTCATGTTTGAAACTTTCATATTCAGAATGCTGCATTTAAACTCCCAAACAGTTCTAATGATTGTCTTTAAATAAATTTCGTTAAGCTTTAATTTTGTCTTTATTTTTAATTTGATTTTATAATACTACATAGACAAAAATTTCCACTCTTTAGCAAAGACTAGCTAACTAACTAACGACAGGTATATGTCTGTGAAAAGATTTTTGAAATCAATATTAAACATTACTGCATACACATAATAAATTGATTTTTTTTAAAAATCTGAATTTGAATCTGACAAACTAAAGTTTCCGTAGTCAAGGATTACAACCGAATCTTGAAACATGGTTTGCTTATTTTAATTCCTTTATTCATTATTTATTAGAATTTCTTGATTACTTTGTGTTTTTAGGACCTATAACTTTACATAAATTTCAATTTGTCTTTTCAGATTTTTTAGTTGTACTAAATGATGTACAAAAAAAAATGAAAACGTAATATTTTGAAGTTCAAACCATGACTGAAAACCCCCATTTTAAAACAATCTATGCAGAAAGAAATGTGCATGATTGTAATACTAAAAAAGAGATAATATTTTAAACATTGCAGTACTATGAAAAAAAAGACACTATCTATTTTAAAGCAAACTGAGAATGAAAAATATATTCTAAATAAATTATTTAAATACCTTGGGTGTGAACATGTTTTTAGTTCGATAGGATTTAAAGAGTTAACATTTATAAAAATCCTATTTTAGCATTTGACGTTAAAAGATAAACATAAATAGAAATAATAACAAGTACGAAGAAAATTCGAATTAAATCTCTAAAAAAACGGAAAGAAAAGAAAGAAACACTATTTTTCCGTTCGAAAAAGCAGACAGTAATATTTATTATCGGAGATGCGATTTTTTCCCTCAATAATTCAGTTTTCATTTATTGAATCGTACCGCAATGGCAATAGATCATGTGACTCCCTATCCACCAATCACAAGGTAAGTAAAAGACGCTAAAGCAAGCCGATGGTAAAATGAAAGCAATAAGCAATTTTGATTGCTATGTATGACTACATTAAATCCACAATTATTCCCATTTTATCACTAAAAGTTGTTACTAAATAATAATAACAACGATAATAATAATAAAAAAAGATAAAAAATAATGGTGATGATGATGAAGATACTAATACTAATAGCATCAGCATCAACAACAATAACAACAACAGCAATAATAATAACAATAGAAGGATAAAAAGAAGGCTTAATCCTCTAGCTCTGGTAAATAACGGCTTATTTACACGAGGAAACAGAAATTCTACTCCTCTTCGAAATTAGTGCAGGAATTCTTAGTATGTAAATGGCCTACACTCTAGACAGGATAGGTTTCAGTCAACCTCCACAGGGAGCGAGTGACCCAAAAAGATTGGGAAACACTGTCCTAGAGTGATGATATCCGGAGACCATTTAAAGCAGAGGTAAAAAAAAATAATAACAATAATAATATTGACAATGATAATAATAATAATAGTAATAATAATAATAATAATGATGATAATAATAATAATAATAATAGTAGCAATAATTAAAGAAAAAGATGGCATAATCGTCAAACATTGTTAAAGAAGAGCGTATTTACACGAGGATACAAATATTTGATTTCTCTTCAAAATTAGAACGTAGATTTTTAGCATATAAATTGCCGAGAGGGATGATATCCGTTGACCATTTAACACGGTGGTTAAAAATAACTATAATAATAATTATAATAACACTAATAATACTAAAACTAATAAAAGTAATAGCAATATTAATAATTAAAGAGAAAAAGAAGACGTAATCCTCAAACATTGTTAAATAATGCGTATTTTCACGAGGAGACAGAATTTTTACGTCTCTTCAAAATTACTACGCAGATTCTCAACATATAAATTGCCTAAACTGATGATATCTGGTGACTATTTAAATCAGAAGTAATAATAATAATAATAATGATAATAATAATAATAATAATAATAATAGTTAAAGAGAAAAAGAATGCGCGAGGATGCAAAAATTTGATTTCTCTTCAAAATTAGTATGGAAATTTTTAGCATATAAATCACCGAGAGGGATATATCCGCTAACTGTTTGACACGTAGGTCAAACATAACAATAATAATAATCATAATATAAGAATAAAAACAATAACAATAATTATACCAAAAGTAATGAAAATTATAGTGAAAATAATATTTAAAGAGAAAAGAAAGACATATTCCTCAAACATTGTCAAACAATAGCGTATTTTCACGAGGAGACAGAAATTTTACTTCTCTTCAAAATTAGTAAGCAGATTCTTAGCATATAAGTTGTCTAGAGTGATGATATCTGGTAATCATTTAAAGCAGAAGTTTAAATAATAACAATATAACAATAATAATAATAATATAATAACAATAATAATAATATAATAATAATAATAATAATATAATAACAATAATAATAACAGCACTAATAATAATAATAACAACAATAATAGTAATAATAACTAAAGAGAAAAAGAAGACTTAACCCTCCAACACTGTTAAAGAATAGCGCATTTACAGGAGGAGACAGAAATTTGATTTCTCTTTAAAATTAGTGCTCAGATTCTTAGCATATAAACTGCCGAGAGTGATGATATCCGCTGACCATTTAACGCTGCCAAAAGCAGTCCGAATGGCTGGGGGGAAATGCGGAGCTCTGCGAAAATTAGTGTCAGCGGGCCGAATCTTCAAATGGCCTTCATTAATCCTTAAACGCATACGAAATAATTTCCCGCAGCCTCATAATTAAGATTCTTGGGTCGCCTCGTTTGACCCGGAGGGTGGCTGTCAAACTCAAAATGGTGCTCACTTGGAAGGACGTCGCTGCACATGCGTCGTCACCTGCCGTGAAGTGGTAGTAAAGGAAGAATAAACAATCGACAATAAACACACACACACACACACACCACACACACACACACACACACACAATTAATTTGACTTTTATTTTCTATTCAAAAGGAATACCATATAGGAGCAAATCAAACACACCTGCATCATAATTTGTGTCTTAAGTAAACCCTTGTGTGGATTAATGATACCAAGTTGGGAATTTTTAATTTCCGATTTCTTTAGGTTGTTCAATCTTTGATTATAACAGCTGCTTAGCCAACCAGTTGATCAGGCGCTATAACCTCACGTTTTTTGTCATGAATATTATGTTTTGTTTAAGTGTTATAATTTTTTACATGTTTTTGTTGTTTTTTCTCAATTCGGTCACTTTTCTTCTTTTTGTTAGCCATGGATATTTCCCCACGGAAGAGGCAGGCCATTGTGCCATTGAGTGAAAATTTGATTGCACAACAAAGGAAAAAATGATTTGCGCTTTGCTAAAAACATGGTTTAAAGACCACGAATTCAAAGAAAAGTGCAAAACTCTACTTGGCTCTATGCCCAGAAGAGTCAAAATGGTGCTGGACCCAAAGGGGGGGGTGATACTAAGTGGTGATTTTGATTTTATAATTAAATGATGTAAATAAAGGTGATTTTGTAAAAAAAAATGGCTTTATTTCACTAATTCGCACAAGATTGTAGCATTTCTATTACAAGTGAACATTTCATTTAATAATCTTAAAAGCAAGTTACTGAAAACTACACGATTATGGCTTCAAGTTTTCTTTAGTAAAATGTAGAACACATAATATTAGAAAATTTATTAATGTACTTTCATGCAGGAAAGTAGAAGGAAATGTTGCATTGTTAAATCGCACAAATTTGAAATACAACTGCACATACGTGTTTTGGTTTTGGTGTTAAAAAGACCCTCTTTTTCAATACAAATAAGTGCGCTTACGGATAAAAATACGCCCAAAAAAGCGAGTCGGAGGTTCCGGATGTCTTTTCCTAAATACTTCTCTTGAATGGAAAAAAAAAAGGTTTCTTTGTGACTCCGAAACACGTGTATCGCCTTCTGCGCAAATTCGTGCGAATTAACGTTGCAATATTTCCTTTCACATATTTTTATTATTAGATTCATTATTTCTTTTTTACTATAAAACGTTGTTTCTTTATTTTTGGCTTTTATCTATATTTTATTATTTATTTGTTTATTGTTGATTTGTATTTACTTATCTATTTATTTAGTTACTTCCTTTAAATACCATAAAAATTATCAATAATAGCGTCAAAGGGAATTTATATTTTTATTAAAACAAAGATATTTTCCTGCTTTCAATTTTAAAAACACTTTTTACCAAAGTTTCGCTTTCTTTGTCACAGCATTCATGAGGAAATGTCTCTGTGAAGTTATCAATTTGACAGCCAATTACGATATTATCGATTGAAGCCGATATTTTTTCTTTAGGGTGAACTTTTATTTATAAATCTTTGGATTTCCCTTCAAATAAATTACTTGTACGATACAGAAGAAAAGTTAAAATATTTTTCCCCCGTAATACACGCTTTTTTGACTTAACAACTTAAAATTAGCATTTATTTTTTTTATTTTACGAAAAAGGGGGAAAAAACGAGCTGATGTGTGTATCACATGATTTCCTTTTATTCCAATTTAACGTCATTTTCCCATTATTGGCAATTTTAATGTGATTCAATAGTTTACTCTCTAAGTATCACCAACAGTGGCCAAATTAAAACCAGGTTTTTAAAAAATCGCCAAATTTGTCACCAAGTTGGCGACAAAACTTGGCGACCAAAAGACCAGCGATATATCGCCAAGTGTCCGCCAAATTATAACACCACTTGAGTTTACATCGAAATTAACAATGATTTCTCCCAAAAAAGGGGCAAAAGACCCCTTTAGAAACATCCGAATGCAACCAAAAGAGGAGGTGCACAACTAGACCCCACTAGGAGTCTACGTACCAAATTTCAACTTTTTAGGACTTACTGCTCTTGAGTTATGCGACATACATCCGCACATACGCACATACATACATGCGTACATACAAACGTCACGAGAAAATTCGTTGTAATTAACTCGGGAAGCGTCATTACGGATATTTCGCGTGTCTATAATTAGGCACTTATCCACGTCTGGTCGAGTAGGAAAAAAAACTCAATATTCATTCGGGGGTGAGTAAAATGGAAATCAAGGTCGATTTTTGAGTGAAAACTTTTTCGCGAATACAACTCTTCCTTTTTTTTGTAAAAGGAAGTAAAAATAGTAGCATTCTGCGAGACGAACGAGCGGCTACGGAAATCGGTTGTCACTGCATTAAGACTACCGTCGAGGAAAAGCTCAATGTACAGAGAACCGGTAGCCATGTTACACGATAGCTTGCTTCTGAGCGGCTGTGCGCATTTTGTGTCCCACTCCGCATTCTCCATATAAAGTCCACAAGTAACAAATGCATTAGGTGCTGTAATTAGATCATAATTACAGTAAAGCCATACAATAATTTTTTCTAACTCTATTTACAAGATACAGTTATTAAATCACAATACAAATCTTAACCTAACGTATTTACATCCAAAAGAGAGGAATATTTACTAAGGGAAAATTAATTATTATAAATAAGAAATTACATATAATAATTAAATAGTAATTAATAGGTAATATTTATCTCTATTAATGGATCAAATAATTACCTAAAATGAATGGAAAATAACAAAAAACATGATCAACCTTCACAGATTTAAAATTTAAGGGAAAAAATACTCATTATGTTCTTATTATAGTGCCTAATTGAAAATATAATAACAAAACTAGCAAATGAAAAGATAATATAGATCGAGGCTCGAGCTAATTAGTCAGATTCAAAAAAACTACACCATCGTGATGTTTTCGAAATGAACACCAAAATCATCGTTTAATGAAACCATTTTAAAACCTGTGTAAGATACAGTAATCACTATTAGGAAAGAGTCATCGTTTAGTGATTGAGGCAAATTAACTAAGATTTTAATAAAGTAAATCAACTACAAAAAAAAAAGTTTTTTTCAAAGAAAAGATTACAAAATTGTCTACTCAAATAGTACCGCAAACAAAATGGCGGAAAAATCAAAATTGTAATTCATTTTGAGACTACATTTATATCTTCAAACGATGATAATACAAAACACACTAAATTCATGCCTTACTATTCACGTTTTCTTCAATATATTGATACAGTATTCGTATGATTTTCACAAAAACTTGATGCAACTTCACTCGCACAAATCTCTAGGAAAAACGTACACAAGAAAAGTGCATTGCATTAAAATAGTTCAACTTAGCTATATAAAATCAGTGGAAAACTTTTTGATAGTTTCAAGAATCTGACAGCAATTTCTTCTCGATCCATCAAACCTTTTGAATGAAAGACAGATTTTAAGCCCTATAGAATATACACTTAACTGTCACCGCGAAAGGAATTCAAACTCGCCAAAACTACATGAATGGAATGGAGCTAACATCGAACAGTTCGTTGACAGCAAGTTTTTCTTGGGAAGTAAACGAGTGCTTTTTGCACAAAGAAATATGTTTACTCTAAGAGAACTTTTTTCGTGTGTTTCGTTTTCTGTCAAAAAAACAGGTTTCGATTGCGAATGTCTAGAAGGTTGAATACTGTGATTATGGGTAACTTTGATCCACAGTTCTGTTCTTAACAGCTCCATACTTATTATTTTATCTATTGGCATAAAAGATTTATCAAAAGTTAAGAAATAATAATTATAGGAGCCATTTAAAAAAAATATTTACCTGATTTAAAGTTATCTTGTCATAAACTGTTCAAACTACATTGCAAACTAAATTGTTTTAGTAATTGAATGCAAGTCTGAACAATGTAAATAAAAGTTCAAAACATTAAGACACAATCCATTTTTATGTCATAAGGAAAAAGATTTCTATTATTTATGACTGCATGGGAGGATTACAAGACACAGGAAGAAATATTTCAACACATTTAACCACATAGAGCAAAGACATTTCATTGAGAGTCCCCGCTATACTAAGAAATTGAAGCCGGAAGTTGCACCGCTGTATCCCAAGATCTTTAGCTTCTTGCTAAGTATCTTGAGATACATCTTGATTCAAAACATTCCATTACTGAACTCAATTGGTTGTTAATTTAAACTTAGATATTGTTGATAAGTTTATTAAGCACGTTTTTGAAACTGCATTAAAGCATGAATTGAAATGCAAACCAATCCGCCAGCTACTTTATACTTTATCAATTTGCGAGATTGGTGAAAACTATTCTCGCGAAGCGATCACATTATCGTAAACCCACCCATCAGTACACCGCTGTATCCCGTAATTCCGGCTTCAATTTCATCTCCTTTTTACCATAGACGGAGCCTCTCTATGTATATTTCTTTACTCTATGTTTAACCACCAAAAAGAGTAGCTTCCAAACAGTAACATCAAATGATTGAATGATTTAATGAGCTGTGTTTATTGTTGCCAACTTTTTTTGAAACTAAAGAGTAGAAAACTAATCTTATAACCTTGTGTAAATAGAATATATCAACAGGTCCTCTACATTTTTTCTTTCACAGATAAATATACTAAGAGATAAATAGTAGTACAAAGTTAGCCCGAAGATTTAAAGTAACTTGAATTACGTTACCGATGCTTCTCGGATCAACAGAATGATGCTAGCAAATAACGTTTATAAGATAATTTAGGCTGTTCAAAAAGAAAATTGAAGTGAAATTAATTTCTTACTAACTTAGAATTTTATCAAGAGCTTGACAGAAGGTTATGAATATCCAACATATTCAAGTGCAAAAGCGCAAAAGGAATTACCAATATTTATTTCGGGGTCACAAGGAGTCCTTTTATCAACACAAAAAGTTGTAAGCAATAATATATAGTATTACATAGTTTGTGACAGATACCCAGACGTTTCTTTAGTTGAAAAATAATTTTTATTTGATCATTTCACTGCACCTGATTTTTGAATCATAATTATTATTCAAATATTTTCATAAAAAGCGTGCACAATATTTATGTTTTGCATAAATGTGCTTACGAGTTGGTTTCGAAAAAATAATTTTCATTTGCTAAGAATGCTTTAGGATCTTTCTGGCAAATCAGCAAGATGCCAAGCTACTACTAAAAACAGTTTTACATTTTATTAGAAGATTCTGATTTAGTCCAAAACCCCCCGTAATTAGCTATAAATGGAAACGTTTCTGAATTCTTCAGAAATATATTAGGGTAACTTCATGAAGGTTACTGACTGGTGTGATCTAGGGGAAACTTTGGCTGGAAACTTTTCTGTTTTTCGCCAGACTTTCCTGTTTTTTCAGGCTGCACGTTAGCTGCCCATTATTTTCCAGCAACGTTTCTGAACTTTTTCTACAGAAATGTAAGAGATCCCCCCCCCTCCCCCGATAAAAACTAACTTCAAAATCTACAAATGAAGCACCTAGAAGAAAAAGGGTTTTAGTGCTAAAATTAAAAATTTGGAATAACGGGTACAAATTGTAGAAGAAACTCTGCTCCGTTTTGGGGCACAATATGGTACTACAAGACCTGGTAGGAGCTGGTATACAGCATGGTTTAGAATATTTTCAATAAAAGCTTATTCATCAGGGTTTGAACTTAGCAGGCGTTTTACCCAAAACGTTTCCACTCCATATTCCTTTTCCTACTACTGCCTCAAATACAAGGGTCTCTCAAACACAAAACATAGCTGTATCAGCAATTTATAGCATATTTTTTTAGTTCTTATCTAGGTGACAGATATATATTTGAACTAATACAGATACTTGTGCGCTTAGAAAGCAGAAAGAAGAGAGTAAAAAATATCCCTTGGGTTCCGCAATTTTTATGTCACGATAATCAGTACATTAAGATCTATGAGGTGTAAAGAAGAAACACTCCATTCAAGCAGTGAAAACAGAATTTCTAGATACAAGGAATAAAAAAGGTTTGCATAAAAACTGAAACGAACCTCGATGCTTCCTTGAATTCAATGAGAAAATCGGATTTACATTTTTCTGCTCTTGAATTCCAGATTTTTTTTTCTTTCTTTGGCAGCACAAGAGAAGAAAACGTCTTATTGACAACAATAATGGTGTAAAAACTTTGAAAGGAATGCTTCATTTAAACCTTCACAACAGTGGCAAAAATTAATAAAGTTTTTAAAGAGCTTGTTTTTTGTTTTCAGTTGAACGCTTTTGATGTGCAATTATTCGTCGGAATGAATTACCCCGACAACGTTCTTTGCAAGTTTGCAATTTGTGTTTTTCACAACTGAATGTTTTGAATAGTAAATATTCTTAATTACTGATGGAGCGGTATCCAAGCTTTTATATATATATATATATATATATATATATATATATATATATATATATATATATATATATATATATATATATATATATATATATATATATATATATATATATATATATATATATATATATATATATTTTCCTAGGTTCATAGGTGTGGCGCCGAAAATAAATTTTCCCTAAAATCAAGGCAAAAAATGACGACATTTTTCTGCCGGTCATGTGCGACAGTCAGTGTGCTTTCTCGCAGCAAAAAATCAGTATTTTTAAAATTAAACAGAAAATAAATTCTAAAAAAACTTGAGCAACATAGCCACGGATCTGGAAGTACAAAAGAGATGAAAAAAAACGTTAGTTGCAATAAAATTGTGAGTTAAAAAAAAAATCTTTGCATATGATAGGATTTTCGTGCCATTTTAACATAATGACTGTGGCTAAAATATGTTAAATGTAGTTTTCAAAACAATTAACTTTTTTCTTATTAATTAATCATGTTTTCAATATATTTTTATATTTCAAAATAGGGCTAGAAAAGTGTCTTGCGCAACATGCCTGGAGTATATAAAACTTCAAATGGCTAATGCATTTTTTCTCCTCATACCCCTTTCCGGGCATGTAAATAACAATGCACGTCAAAAAAAAAAATCCAAATGCTTTTGACACCATTTTTGCAGATTCTAATGTAAAATACTTCTCTGAAACCAAGTATAACCATCGTTTTACCTCATCACCCCCCCCCCCTCCCTCTCTCTCCCTCTCCCTCTTTTTTTTTTTTTTTTAATAGCAACTCCTAATTTGTTTCCGTTTTCAACAATTTCATAGCCATCACTTTTATTTGAAGGAGAAAGGAGCATTATATTAACCATTACCATTTTTTGATGAGCTACCGAGGTAAAACGTTCAAAAGCATAAGTACTTGTATTAAGTTGGGAGACTCGTGAGCAATCTCTATTTGATTTATTTTAAATTATCAAAAACAAGCTTTTTTTTTTTTTTACAATTGGGCCAGGCGTTGTTTTACAGTTTTTCCGCTATTTTTTGGTGTAAAGCCAGAGTATCGGACTCACTTCTGTGATCCCTAGGTCCGAAGAAACTTTTGCGTTGCAATTCCCCCCCCCCCCCCCGCACGCTGCATACGAGTCGCCCCCACCAGCAGATCTTCAATAAAATAACTTCCCGTAATACTTACACTTATTCAATTCCCATTCACAGATATAATTAAGATTTAAAATGCAATTAAGTATGCTTATAATGTAGCCTTTATGTATATTTATGTATATGGGGATGCACCGCCCCGATTGTTCATCACTTTTTGATATTTTTATGGTCGCTTTCCCTCCAAATAAGGAATAATAGCTATGAAACTGTTGCAAAATAAAACTGCCCTGTCTTTATATGTCTCAAAAATATAGATAAGAACATTTGTACATTCTTTTCTACTTCCATTAATTAGCTTTCATAATTTAAGCTAACTAATTACAAAAAACAAATTAGCTTTCATTCCTTGTTTTCCATTTTCACTAACGGATCATTTCACAGTATTTTGGACGAATGTCGAGTCCGCAACATGACACTTTTTTTGCTACAACTATTTAATTTACAGTTTGATTTGCGCATATTTTTATTTTGAGCTCGTCCTACCAACACACAAACTCAAGTTAAAATAATAATCTAATCAAACAGTAAATTAAATAGTTATACCAAAAAAAGTGTCATGTTACGGACTCTACATTTGGACAAAATACTATGAAATGGCCCTAATTCAAAGCCCATGTTTCAACAGTAAAAGATCTGACTAACATATAATCAACCAGAATGTCTCTCTAACAGAAAAGCAACATCAATCCAACGCTAGCAACACTTGACATAAAGAGAAAAGGCAGCGTGAGGAAAACATTACCGGGCAATAGGCCACAGCCCCCCACTGCAAAACGCCAACTCTGACTCATGGGCCCGCCTACATAATTAGGTGGCCTCGTCATGCTTTAAGTGACGAAATCTCTGCAGCCCTTTTCAACAGGAGCCGAGTCGGAGGGATTCGGCAGCGAATGTCAACTGCCCGATCAATAGCCCGACTGGTCTCTCTCGCGAAGGTAGATGTGGAGAGGAAAAGTATCCACTTTGGAGAAAGTTGAGAGACGGGGGGGGGGGATGCTCGCGGGAGGCCCCAAGTCTGCGCGGTTTATACTTTTATGAAAAATGTACTTTTATGATATTTTTCAAAAGTTGTCCACTTTATGGCAAAAGTTTTGCAAAGCTAAGTGCTGTTTTATAAGCAAGAAATTAAATAAATGTTAGGCGCGAGCTTGTTCTTGGAATAAATTTAAATTGTCTATCTAAATAGGTAGGAGATATTTAATCATTCGTCTGAAGTAAAATAATAATAATAATGATAATAATAATAATAATAATGATAATAATAATAATAATAATAATAATAATGATAATGATAATAATAATAATAATAATAATAATGATAATAATAATAATAATTAATAAATAAATAAATAAATATTTTTTAAAAAAATTGAATTTTTGACATTTAAAATTTAAAATTAGTTTTTCGCAATCACGAGTATGTGTGTGTGTATGTGCGCGTGTCCAGGCGTGTGTATGTGTGTAGGCATGTGTGTGTGTAGGAATGCCACCATCCTGGAGTGGTCTCCATCCCTGGAGCTTGCGGAGGCCGGTGGACAGATAAGTTCGCAGAGGAAATTTTTAAGCTTAAGTTAAGCCTTGCATGAACACAAACGATTTGTAACCATGGCAACGAAAATTTTTCTTCTTAATAAATATTAAAACAACGAGCTAGACTTTTTTTCGCTGATATGGTAATCTTAAAAATGAGAACAATATCAACATTGGTCAAGTGAGGATAATAAGCGATTCGGTAATTGCACAAAAATATTACTGTGTAGGTTAAGCATTACAACATGTGCATTTAGGGTAACAGTTGTAAACGTTTAACAACTGATGTAAAATCACCACAATAGAGATCAATTTACTCTTTTCTTCTCATTTAAGTCTCTTAAAAACATTATTCAAAGTTCGTTTTTAAGAATATTTTTGTGAAGGACTGATTATTTAATAAATCTTCTAAGACTTTTACTGAAAAACGCAACATTTTTTCCTCCCGTGATAACTAAACAATATGTTCGTTAAATATGCTACGATTAATAGAAATAAAATCACATTAGATTGCGCAATTGCTTTTATAACTGAAGATAAGTTTAAAAAACCTCCAGCGTTCTTTTAAATTTTGAAGTTTTGAATTCAAATTATGTTTTTCGCAATCGCGTATAGCGATAGGACCCTACTCGTTGGGTTTCTTGTTTCTAGGAATGAAATACAATTGGCCAAGAAATTTGCACTTCTCACATTAGGACGGGTGAATTTCTAGAATAGGTAATACAAGGTATATTCATATAAAAAGAAATGGTGATTAAGATGCGGTAATAAAGATAATGATTTTATGGCCAAAATATCCACCAGTACTCTTATCATAAAGATTATTTACAGCGTATAACGTTATGTGTTTGTATTTCTTACTAGCGGTACCCGTACGGCTTTGCCCATAGTAGAAAATTAAAAGGTCATTTGGTTCGCCTGTATATTTACAAATAATTGATGGTGAATTTCTCGCCAATATGCTATGTTAATTTGTTCGTTCGTGTTATGGTAATTTACTCGTTCATGTGATGGTAGTTTGCTCGGTAAAATTGCTTAAAATTAGAGTAGAAAAATAACAAAGTTGAAGTGCTCACCCCATGCTACAAACTAACTACTTTTGTGCAACATTTCATGAAAATCGGCCTAACGGTTTAGGTGCTATGCGAGTAACAGACAGACATCCAGACATACAAACTTTCAGCTTTATTATTAGTAAGGATCAATCTTAAATGATGGGAATTAGTGATCTAAAAAATTTCATCTGGAATCAAACAAAATGTGGTTCATATGTTGCCCTTAACATGCACAGGTACTGATTCAATTTTGGCGTCAATAGCTCAAACGAGGGCTGAGCTATAGAACGTTTTTTTGTCGTCACTTGTGACTGCTGTATCTCAAGAAATAATGGACGGCATTAAACTAACATTTGTCGACAAGTAGTCCTCCTTAGAGGGTACAAGAGCTGATTCTATTTTCACAACAGTAGTTGAAAAGGGGGTGGTGAAATCGAACGTTCTCTTGTTTTCATTGCGAGTGCTATATCTCAAGAAGTACTGCTTCGTTCTGGATGAAATTTGGAATAAATGTGAACCTATATGTAAAGAGGCGTTGGTTCAATTTTGCTACCAATCGCTCCAAGGGGGGCTGAGTTTTGATTTTTTTTTCCCTTTTTTGTGTAAATAAAAATAGTTTTATTAATGAAACAAATAAGGAAGACAAATCGTAATCGACTGTTGTCTGCGTATTTCGCGTGATTTTAATTGTTGGGAAATGATCGGAAATATTATCTCACTGATATATTGCCATCTTATGTTTGTTAACAAATAAAATATTTTAATTAATTCCCTAAGCAAGGCTTTTAAAATAACTTTCAATTTTCGCTCTTAGCTTTACTTCTGCTCTACATAGTATAAAATGAAGTCTCAAAAAAGTGTCTGTTTGTTTGAACGCGCAAAACTCGAGAACTACCCGGCAAATTTCGCTGAAATTTTCACGGTATCTTTATTTTAACCCTGGAGAGATTTGAAGACCAGTTCGAAAAAAATTCGACGTATAGTTCTTCTTTATTCCAATTTAGGCCCAATTTTCACATAAATTCTCGAATATGGGGGTGAAAAATTACTTGCATATATTAATATCACATATCGTTGGAAAGGGTATAATTTTCCACGTTCTACGCAATTGTTTCAATGCTCTAACTTAATTACGGCGGGAGTTATTTGTGTTTTTAGCTCGAATTTTTTTAGGCTTATCTGAAATTGAGGCACTACCCTCTTCATTAAATACATCAATAAAAAGTGAAGGAATTATCCCACAGTTTTCTTATTGACACCATTGGAAAAAGCGACATGTTTTATTCCAGATCTTTCTCGACCTATGGTCGAAAAGCGAAGCTTCTATCTCCAAAAAAAAAAAAAAGTTACAAGCCTTTTTAAATCAAGTTCAAAAATTCTCATGTCCATTCAAATCGTTAACCATTTTCTTTCGCATTTTAATTCCTTAAACTTAATTTATTTTGTTTTTCCTTGGTTATGCTTTCTTTAAAAGTATTTTAATATCTGTCGTCATTGTTTGGAAGGGTAATTTTGCACGGTGTTTTTTTTTTTAATTTATTTAAGCCTAATCGTTGAATATACGTCACTTGACCCAATTTTTATTTTCAAGGTGGACCGGGCAAAGCCGGGCAACGCAGCTAGTTTGCGATAATTCGGAAATGGAGACGGTCGTTAAGTTTTTGTGTGAGTAATTTTATTTTTGCTGGGAGTATTGCTTTCTCGGCAAGCATGGGGAGGGATCAGAATTCATAAGAAAGATATAGAAGAAAGTTTCGTGATGGCCACAACATACTAGTTTACAGTGTAAAGGCAAAAATTTAAACATTTAGAAAGTTTTTTTATCCTTAAAGTTGCAACACTTTTATTAAATTAATTTATTTTACATTGTATTTCTAACTTGGCTGAAAGCAACTCAAAAGCATTGTTCTGTTTTATATCGAAAAATACTATGAAACTATAAAAATATGTGTGGAGCAGTTTAAAATAGAAAACTTGTTGATAAAAGTTACCCATGAATCGTACCTCACTGTCCCCATGCCTCAGCAGTACTATTGGTTGGTCAGTTGGGACTTCCAAGGGTAAACTTCCACAAAATTTGTCATAATTTAATTTATCACGAAATATTGCTGCTTAATTATATAAAAAAATAATAATAAATATAAATATTTTTTTATCAGCCTGCTTATTTGAGTTTCATATTACATGAAGTGGCTTCAAATGCTCAATTAAAGAAAATTAGAGCTACTTCATAAAAACGCTAAATGCGTTCTTAATGCAATAACTACGACACTAAACGAACGCTAATTAATTGAAAAGTGAGCTAATTAAGGCAATTAATCACCTCCTCTGGAGAAGAGCCCTAAAATTCGGTAGACGTTGAAGTATATCAAAAATACGAAAATGGCAGCAATTAATTACAATATTCAATGAAAAGGTTTAATTAAAAGACACTTGAGTGTCGTCGTTTTCTAAAATAATAATGATGATGATAACAATAAATGATAACAATTTTGAATTGATTTGTTTCCCTCTTTTTTTTTTCTTTCAAATGTACAAAGCAATAAAAATCTATCAAGTCTGCAAATTATAAAGAATACAAATAACCACAAAGTGTCCAGAAATAATACATAACCTCGCAATGTGTAACTTTTACAATATAAATGTTTCATATGCTAGCTCTTTTCTTGTTGTTAAAACGTAAAACAAATAGATTTTCAATCACAAATCATTATTATTGTTATTATTATTAATACTAGAAAGTCTACGCTTGCTATCAACCATATCGCTGCCAATACACGTGAGTAAAGATGCGAATTAAATATTGCGCTCTGCGAATGGAAACAGTGAATGGCATTTCATCATTTGTGATGTCACCGGCAGAAGCGTAAACAATGAAAGCGCGCCGATTTGAGTATTTTTTTTAAAATATTAAACTTAAATAAATTATTTAAAAAATGGTCGGATCCTATGTTTTTAAGCATACTCTTTCAGAAAAAAATACTCTTAAAATTTTGGAAACGACCCAATTCTAACGTTATTTTCTTACAATGCATTGGGAAAAAAAACATTTTCATCTTTTTGTTTTTAGAGCCTTGATAAGAAAAATTAAATATTCAAAAGTTAGTTCTTTCGTGGAAACCAAATTTTCGAACAGGAGACAGACAATTTTCGTATCAGTTCATAAAAACAAAGTAAAAACTAATTAAAATTAATATCATAGATTTTTTTCAACAGTGTAGTAAACAAAAATGTAATTCCATCTTTAAAAAATTCGTGTTACATCAAAACCGCGTAACATTAAATTCAAGTTTCGTCCCGTGTAATATCGAAACCATGTTGTACAAGTACCACGTGTTATACGAGGGACGCCTGTAAATTGATGACAATAATAAACAAGTCGATTTCTTGTACGAAGTAAAATTGTTTGTACCGATTGTTATTATCAAAACAAAAATCAAAATGTCAAAACTCAACTTTGCTTTTAACAATCAGCAAAATTCCTTTTCTTCCCCAAAGCATACAAATCTTCTCGTGATCTACTTCAGAGACAAAGCAAGTTAAAAACTACGAACCTGAAACTAAACATCAACTATCGCTGATTAGCTGCAACCAAAAGTTGCCAATAAAAATGGCGGATGTTTACATGCCGATGTACATGCAAAAAGGGGTTAATTATCGAACTTCATTAATTACGACAGCTAATGGTTTCACGAGAAAAAGAGACAAATCCCATGATGTAATTAATTAAAGTTCACCAATGTAAATTTCATGAATTGCTGTAATCGTTTTGCATATCAAAAAACATGGAAGTAATTAAAAAGAATAAAAAATGAATTTCTATTGAGTATAAGTTTTCTACCCTTTAAAAATTAAAATAAAACCGTTTTATGTTGCTGTTAAAGTGTTTTGGGAGTTAAAATCAAATTTAATTACATGGGTTAAATTACAGGAAAAAATTATACTCTTCTCAGTGCTTTTGAAAAAAAAAATCTGTTACGTGTTTAAAAGACAAATATTTTGTACATAAAATACTAGCGCGCTTCGATGGGAGGCCACGGGACTACGATCTATCAAAAAATTTCCTTAATTAGCAAATTTTATCCGACGATGTGGAAAATTTAACGATATTAATGCAATATTTGTTTATTTAATACTTACTTAATTATTATTTTTTATTATTATTAGCAATTTTAATGATGTCCGAAGTTTCTTTTCATTTAGGTGTTGGTATGTGTGCCTATGCATGTTCGTATTTTATGACAATGTCAAATACGAAGCTTCGTTTGACAAACTGAGCATTTTTTCCCTTATCTGGATCAAATTTGTAGCCTTTAAAAAAATTATGTTCGCGTAGAGAATTTTTAATTATGCAAGAATAACTATAAAAAATTAATAATTTGAATTCTGAAAGTTTGAATTCAAATTATATTCTTCGCAATTACGAGTTGCGACAGGACCCTACTCATTGGAGTTATTGTTTCTAGAAACGGTTCCCCAAGCCTGCCCCTGCTCTTAGTTACTTGTGTATAGTTGTGTATGTGTAGGGCTGTGTGTGTGCGTAGACCTGCGTGTATGCACGTTGGCTTGTGTGTATGTGTGTAAAGGCGAGTGTGTGTAATGTGCAGGACAAATGTGTGTGAGTGTGTAAGTGTATGAGCGTGCATGTGTGTAGGACATGGATGCCACCGACCAGGAGAAGTGGATTCCGAGGAACATTGGTCAGGACCGGAGGAGCAGCGTTGCAGAGGACGGTGGGGTTGAAAAAGGAACCGGACCTCAAAGACGGTCAAATGAAAACAATTAGCAATCGTGATTGGTCAATAACGTTGACTATTCGCTTTTTTTTTTTTTTTTTTTTTTTGATTAAATGTACAGCTCTTGCATAGATTGCACAATAAATTATGGTAATTTAACAAACACCGCTGCATATGAATTGTAATGATAAAGGGCCACTCCACGGAAAACGGTAATTTTGTCCCGCACGTGACGCCTCATATATTACATTAAAAATAAAATTAAACAGGATAATAATAGAAGTTTTATTACTTTAAAAAATTACAAACTAATGTGTTACAAGAGGTTGACTTTGGATGCCCGCCCGTGGCGCATGCAAATAAATTAAATCTTCAATAATAAAATTGTTTAACAAAACTATAACTGTGTCAGAAGTATCTTTGTATCATATGTAAAGATTAAAATATTTACTTACCCCTGTTTCATCAAAATATTGAGAGATATGACAAAATGTTACTGAAATTTAAGCGTCTTTTTGTCGGGCACGTGCCCCTAAACAGCTTGGATGATCGTGTGTTATTTAAACAACTCAAATGTTTCAACTAGAAGACAGCGGACCAAGTCCTTGTTATGAAATTATGTGATTCAAAATGCAGAAAATCATCAGCGCCCATGTTGTATGATTATGCGGCATGTAAAAGATCCCTTGGGTAATCGTTTGGCTTAGATTTCCCTCGGCAAAATTAAAATTCCTAGGGCAAATTTCGCATCGAAGAGAACCCAGGTGTCCATCTGTCCGTGCCATTGACATCCGCGCCTTAAGGGTGGCACGTGAAAGACTTGATGCCGTATCGGGGGATCGCACTAGGTCTGCTAAATAGCCTAAAACGCAGCCCCCATTAGACGAAAAAATGAATAAATAAACGAAATGAAAATATGTTTTCCATTCTAATAGCACAAAATTAGAATTGATTGAAAAAATAAAATATTTAATTGGTTTAGAAAATTCCAAATGTTTGGATCACTTGATTGCATATTATCCGATTAGGGGACCTCTTTTTAAGGGGATCCAGGCAGTCATCAGATTTTCCTCCTTAAATCAGTCCCCGACTTCGAGATTTACACTGATGACCTACCAACCAAAAAGAGGCTATCCAAAATATGATAATGTTAGAGAAAAAGTTTTACTCGACAAGTGTTCATAACTGATCAGAAATAAACGTACTATAATCCATTAACTAATTATTAATTGCAACGTATTTATTAATTAATCTAAGATATTTCTAAATAGTGTATTATTTTTCATTTTACTCCTTAGTTACAAATCAACACACGTTTGGTTCTCTGATTATATCATCATCAATAATACATCAGATTCAACCCTCCCCTCCTCCCCCCAGCAACGATTTTCTCTTCCTTCAGAATTGTGCTACAGCATTCTATGACTTTCATGAACTTCTAAACAATAAAAACCAGAAAATGAAATAAATATTCGCGAAAGGTTGGTCATCTATTCCTAATCCTAGACAAATATCTTCCTAAGTATTTGTACAAAAGCTCACACGCAGTTTTGACTTTTGAAAGAGAGCGAAATGTATTTCGCAAAAAGAAGAAAAAAAGTTTCAAAAAGCTCTGGATGGCTTTGAGGTTAGAAAACATTCCCGACCGATAAGACTCCGACAAAAGAAACAGAATGTTAGGAGCAGATTTTATTTTTATTGCCAGCCAAAGTTTGAGCACCGATACTTCTTGACCATTCTAAGCACATCTGAGGAGGATAAAAAATATTTCGGTGGTAAAGAGAAACGCTCCGATCCTAACGCTAAGCTTTTGCTTTATATGTTGTTGCATGCCTGTTATGAAAGATAAATATTTATTTCGCCAAACGTCCAAAATATTTCTCGCTGGAATGCAATATGCCTGTATTCAAGGATCAGGTTTCATGTTCTCTGTCGATGCTTATAAGCCGTTTTCATGTTCCGGTTTCATGTAGAAAATCCCGGAAGATTTTGCAAGAGTTTGGATGCAGAAAAGATAAACATTGATTTCCAAAAGTTTTATCTATTTATTGTTTTACTTATTTTTGCATTTTAACTCATGTAATGTAATATCTGGATGCGCCTGAAAATTTAACTTTATGTATATTAGAAACACACAAATAATTGATGGCAAAAAGTACAGGGTGTCCGAGAAAGATCCGTACAACTTCAAAAATTTATTGAAAAAGAAACAATAGGATTACAGCGAAACTAATTAGTACATTAGATAAAAGAACTCAAAAAGTTTTTTTCCCATAACTTAAGTTATTACCTTAGGAAATTTCTACATGAGACGCTTTCGTAGCACGAACAATATCAAGACCATAATCCAATTCCATCCAAGACATTTTAGCATGCTAACATCAACAGTAGCTACAGCTGTTTGAATGTTTTGTTCCGTTGTGTTTGCGTATCGGATTTTGTTTTGATAAACCACGCAGCACATTGAGCTTTCTTCACGCGATCCGCCATTGAAATAACTAAAATGCTTTAATATTACTTTGCGTGACATGTACCGTCATATATAGTCAGAAATATACTGCAGAAAAAAACGTTTTGAGTTATTCTATCTAATGTACTAATTAGTTTCGCTGTAACCCTATTGTTTCTTTTTAAATAAAAAGAAATTTGAAGTTGTGCGGATCTTTCCCTGACACCCTGTATTTGGAACAAGTACTTAAATCATTTTTTTTTTCCGAGTTACTCTAATTTTATCAGTTTGGAATTTCAATTAAAAATCGTACTGCACAAACTGTTAAATTTATACATAGAAATAATGCACCGTATGTAAAAATCCACTTGTGCATTAGTTACGTAAAAAAGTTTAAAAGTATCGTATTTGTTGAAAGTACTAAATTAAGACATAATTCCAATTTCTCCGCAGTTTTAAAAGCAGAAAATTGAGCTGCTAGTGTGACAAGGACACCAAAAACTACACTAAGTGACTTCCTAAATTTGTACTGATTCAATACGAAATTGTCACTTGTAAAATTCCACGAAAACAAGTAGGGGAAAGTGGAGTAAAACCGGGAAGTCGGGAGCAAACTGGGTACCCCCTTCTAGCCCCTATAAGCGCTGCAATCGCGTGGACAAGAGAAGAACTACCTCCCACCTTGATGAAAAAGCAGCGGCCATTAAATTAGAATGCAATAGACTCGCTCCTGTGAAGAAAATTCTGTTTAAGTGGTTTTTGCTTAAAATTTTTGAAAAAAACTTAACCGATTATGCTAAGTTTCTGTTTCTGAAACAGTAAAGGTATGTAGCTCTCTTTTTACAACAATTAATTAATTTCATTATCATTAAACCGGGTACTACTCCCATACACTGAGAGAAAGACGCAGCCGAAGGAGGACAAGAGAAAAGGAAAAACTGTCATTTTGACGGTCTTACCATACAAGTTTCATCTTCAGACAACATTGAAAGAAAATAAAAAGAAAAATGATGGAGAAAGAAAACCAAATACACACAGACGGAAGAAAGAAACCTGAAAGAAAGATAAACGGGAGAGAATCAAAGAAAAGGGAACATTATAAAAATACAAAAAAGAAACAGACAGAAAATAACCGTACAAAAAATAAAAGAAAAACTGAAGCAGCAAATGAGGGATGAGTTCAGTGAAGAGGATGACAATACCGCCTGCATTTACTGCAATGAGTTTTATTCGGACTCCAAGGGTGATGAGGAATGGATCCAATGCTTTCAATGTCGTCGTTGGGCCCATGAAAGCTGCTCTGTGGCCGAAGAGGAAGATAACTATTTTACTTGTAACTGGTGTCAATAGGCCTTATATTACAGCAAACAATAAAAGGTAAAGACAATTAAATTTACTGTCAACTCATCAATATGTGTTTTTTATACTTATTCTATTATGTTATGACAATAGTTAACATATGTCAATAAATAAAACTCGAATTTTTAGAAACCTTTTAAAATTTTGCTTTCCCATAGCAATAACATGTCTACCCGGTTTTACCCCACTAGCGGGGCAAAACCGGGTGAAATGACTTTTTTTACAAAGAATTTAATAAAAATTGAAAAACAAAAACATTTATGGTTTTGAAACTGTGCTTGCATTAATAGATAAGTAGTGCATACTTTTACAAACTTTTGTTCCTTTATGCTAAAACCTGTGATTTCTAGAAGCCTGCAAACCTTAGGGCTCCGGTTTTGCCCTATCTCCTATCTTTCTCTCTTAGTAAGAAACAAAAACACTCCTGCAGAAATATTTTGAATAGCAGTCCTTTCTCCCTCCTCAAATTTGATCAAAATTCAGCAAAATGAAAATGTCACGGCAAAGATGCGAAGCAAAAAACTAAAATTTTATGGCTATCACAATATTGATTTTTCTAACTCAAATTTCATGAGAACACGCAAATCTTTTAATGACTCTAATGACTCTCTTCATCAGTCACGAAAATGAGCTCAAAAGTGTAGCAAATAGTTAAAAAAATGATCAAAATGTTTGCTTCTGCAATCACTAAATTTTTTAGTTTCTCAAAAGAGCCTCTTCATCAGTCACACAGTTCAGCTCAACAGAGCAGAGTGCAATTACAAATTGAGCTGAATGTTTGTTTCTGGAAAAACTAATTCTGTAATCACTAAAACAAAATGGACTGTAACTGACGGGATCCCGGAATAAAAAAAATAATTTTAGTTGACCTTCATCCAGATTTGAAAAATTCCGACACGCTGAAGCATTAGTTTTAATCGTGAAGATTAAAATTGATTACTTAACCATTAATATTCAACTAAAGTTTGATTAGAGAAGAGTGTCAGGAGAAAAAGAACGAAAATACTTATACACACATTCATGAGGAAGGAAATATTTGGGATTGTGTAAGAAAATAATTCTCCGACTAACATTAACGCATTAGGGATTGTTCACAAATGATATCACGCTTTGAAGAGGGAAGGGTGTTCGAGAAATTGAGACAGTTTGTGACGAGGGGGAGGGAGGGGGTAACAAGAAGCGTGACATTGCGCCTTTTTTATGGGAATACTAGCTGCATTGCCCGGCTTTGCACGGTTTGCCTCAGAATAATAGTTTTGTCAAGTGACACGTGTTCAACAATCAGGATTCAATTAAAGAAAAAAAAATGCTACAAAATTTCCCGTTAAAAGTAATCATTCTGAAAGAAAGATAACAGCAAATCAAAAGTTCCCGAAAAAATTAAACACAACCCTCCATAAATACAACTAAAACTCTAAAAAAAGAGAGATAGAGAGAAGATAAATCGACAAAAAATAATCAAAAGGGGAAATTTTTACCTCACAACAAAAACAAAATTTTATTCAGTCACGACAGCCGAGAAAAAAAAAAGTGGCAACCTTCTGAGCACCAATTTAAAATGAGATCCCGCAAACGATATTTTTCCGATTTAAAATTTCTGTTCCATTAGGCTTAGCAGTGCTTTTTAATTTTTTTCCCGGTGAGTTTACAGCCTCTTTTTTTTGGGGGGGGGGAATTCTAAGGAAGTGAATGAACTTTATGGGTGTTTTTCGCGGGTTTTCGAGTGGGACCTGAATCAAAGAAATCGGAGAATTATTTCGGGTAGAAAGAGCCATTTTCGGGTCCTAAAATAAAATTCCAACGGTTCGGTACTTTTTTGGCGTTCGAAACCCCCCCCCCCCCCTACGTTCCTTCTCGGGTGCCCAAATTCAGTCACGATCCGACGTAAACTGTGGATTTGTATAGGGTACATACGCACATATAAATATATTCTCTGTTTTATTTATATAGATGAAAAAGAAAATTAGTTTGACATGCAGGGAGAAGAAGAGAGTAAAAACAGTGTGACTCTCTTTGTGACTACGGTGGGGAGGGAGTCGAAAATCTTTAAAAAACGAATATAATTTACGGACAGCCCCTTACGTAGCTGTTGACTAATGATCTAAAACAGGTTTGAAAGGTGGACAACTTCTAGATTTCTAGAAATAATATTCGTATTTTAAGTATGGCTATTCTGACCATACCATAACAGAAAACCTGGGAGCAGATGAAAAAGATCTTACACTTTAAGTCGTGTAAACTAAACCCCGCAGTCATTTTTATTGCCAAGCTGCGACTCAGCAACTACAACTTTCAGTAAAAACTATACTAAGAAAAAACGCTTCTAGGCAAACTTAAAATAATTAATGTGCCCTAATGCCGCTGAACACGAGATTATTAGCGATCATTCATTTCATCTTTATCAATTACGTTTTGAGCAATGAGTTGACGCGACGTGCTGAGCCATAATTAATGCAATATATCCCATCATTTAACTTATCTTTCCAGTGTTGTGAGCTCTATGATTCCATAGAAATTCATTGATGCCCCATCATTTAAAAACTATCTCACAAGGCTTTATACACTCAAAGCTTTTTTCATGCGGTGGATAGGAACAGCATAAAAAGTCTCACGTAGAAAATAACCCAAAAAATTACGAAATATCTAGGAATTGCTTCTTTAAATGAAATCAAAACAAACCAAGTGACGATAATTTTGCCGAATCGTTAGACAAAATTTCCCGAATAAGGAAATTTTTGGAGGTCACAGTGACCTCTCATCGGGGTGCCCAGGTCGTCACTTGAAGATACTTGCCCCCCCCCCCCCCCACCACTCGTCTTATAAATAATTTCGTCAATTTAGTCCCGATCGGATTGAAATTTTCAAATACCACACACAAAAAACTCGCACAAAAAAAGACCGCACAGAAAAAGTCTTGAATGTATTGTATTTTGTGATTAAAGACAAAAGATTGAATTGTTTTCATCGACAACATTTTACAAATGACCATTAGTAAATACGAATCTGCCTGAAGTAGATACATAAATGTATGCTTCTTACTTTTTGAGCAATCACATTGCTTATTGTTCTCACTTGATGATTTTGATGTTCCTATGATTTTATTTTCCCCCCGCCTCCCTCTGCAGCACCACCGTCTACCGGCCCCTCCCGATGCTGCTCCTCCAGAGAAAACAGACTCCAGGTTGCGTCCATATCCTACACACACACACGCATACATACACACACCTACACACACACACACACACACACATACATACCCACACACTCATGCCTGCACACAGACACAAACACAGATGCCTACATACACACACTTGTGATTGCGAGAAACATAATTTGAATTCCAAATGTCAAAATTCATATTAATTTTATCTTTTTATTTTTTCTTTCTTTTCTTTTAAAGTTGCAGTGAAACTCTGGTAGCTCCATCTGCGGAAAACTGTACTAAATCGGCAAGTCGAAAGTAAGTGGTTTTCCACTGATTGGTTCAATACTTCAATGGGCGAAAAACTAGCTAACTTTGACACACAACCCCTGTAATTCGACCTCCACTTGCTATTTTAGTCCACTTTTTGTTTCTGATAATCTTCCACATTCACCAAATCCGAGGATTTTAAGTAGAGAAATGTAACCAGGGCAGTCCTCGAGAGAAAGAAGACACCTCTACAGATGATTTCCGAATACGTATAAGCAGAACTTTTCTCTCTAAAATAACTGACAGACGAGAAATTCTAATCTCAGAAATTACGGATTATTCCTCATAAGGTATTCGAACTGACGCTACATTTTGTTACAAAAACCCTTCAAAAAAGTACTGGAATTGATTTTTATAACATGAATGGTATATATTAGTAATAACCAATACAGAAACCTATTTTTAAACTGAATTTAAGGAACCTCGGCCAGTTGACAATCGCTTAGCTCGACATTTTTCATATTCCGGTGGGGTGTCGAATTATTGAGGCTTTACCGTGCAATCAATCTCTCCATAGTCAAAGTTGACAAAAGCAGATGGCCAATACCTTAGTATTTTCACTGGGGAAAACTCAAAAAGTTGAAATCTAATGATATCGAATAACATGAGACTTCATTAAATGTTTTTGTTCATAAGTTCTTTGAAATGACTAGTGTCGTTACGAGTGAGCAGTCGGCGTCTATTAATTAGCAGCAACCAAAAAGCTATTTTTTGTTTAAATGTATACGTTTCTACATCTCTTTTCGCTTTTGTGGCTAGTTCCTCATTATTTGCTGAACTTAGTTTTTGTACAAATCAAATGGTATTTTGAAGCATGTTCTTTGATCACTCTTATTAAACAATAGAAGTTATGTTTAAAATTAGATCTGAAGAAATGTTATTCATGTTTGCGTGTCTATGCGAGCGGTAGATTTTAATGATAATGTGTTACGAGATCAATATAGAAGACTAAAAAATTTCCTCAATGCCTTTTTTTGAATCTAATTCTAAAACTCCTCAAATTTAAAAAAAAAAAAAAAAAGAACATAAGATAAAAAATCATTTTTGTAAATGAGTATTTTCTTGCACTATTTTTCATGCTTGTTAAGTCCCCGGATTTTTGAAAGCTCAAATTTTCGAAAGCTTACATTTTCAGCATTGCACTGTAAATGCAAATTTGTGCAAAATAGAAAACAACACAAGTGATGTAATGTGTTACTTGCTTTAGTGAATTTTCGTTTTTAACAAACATGTATCCTTTTGTTTGTTTTTCATTTTATATCATCATGTTTTTAACAAACATGTATCCTTTTGTTTGTTTTTCATTTTATATCATCCCTCTTAATTAGCTTTAAATAAAAAGATTTTTACATTTTTCAATACAATAGTATCATCTAATATCAACGTAATAGTTATGATATTTTTCCGAACACTTTTTTGAGAATATTTGCCTCACATGGAAAATGGGGAACAAAAAAAAATGTTTCGCCTGTCAACTTGCTAAGAACGACAAAAAAGAGAGAGAAAGAAAAGTAAAACAAATTTAAAAAAACGGTCAATTTATAATACATAAAAAAAAAACATTCTTTGCTGTCATACATTTTTTCCTCATTTCTCATTAAAGGAATAATGAATTTTTAATAAGATAAACGATGAATTTTAATGAATATTTAATGTCAAGTCTAAGTAAAAAGATTCAAAACGGCGATTACATGTTGAGAGCACTATCAAAAGCTGTTAAAAAGATTAAAACTTTTCGTACGAACTATAAAATTGCACATTAATAAATGCCTTTTATTCAACATAAATAATTCTGAAACTCACTGTCACTGACTCATGAAAGTATTTACTGATACGACATGAAAGAAAACTTTCCGCTGACTAATTTAAGGATGTAAGTAATTCTTACTTAAAACTTTTAGTAATTTCTTGGGTTTTGAATCACTGTTTAAAATTAAAAATAGAAATTTCGTGATGGTATAAAAAAATGTTTTGGAAAAGTTCTCTTCGATTTAAAAGATTCTTTTTTTGTTTGGATTAAAATTTCAGAAGAAACTCAAGTTCGAAAGCAAAGATAAAATAATAAAACTGATTTGAATTCTGAAATTTTTAATTCAAATTTTGTTTTTCGCAATCACGAGTTTCGGCAGGACCCTATTCATTGGAGTTATTGTTTCGAGAAACGGCTTCTGTCCCCCTTAAGCCAGCCCCTCCTCCTGAGCGGTTACGTGTAAATAAAGGCGTGAGTTATGTGTGTAAAGGCGGAGGTGTGTGTCAGCGAGTATGTGTGTTCCTGTGTATGCGTGTAAAGGCGCGCGAGTGTGTGTGAGAGTGTGTATGAGCGTGTGTGTACACACACGCGAGCTCATACACTCAAAAAATACTCAAATACCTCTATTAACCAAAATGATTGGGACAACACTCTTTCAGTATATTGAGATTGGGGTTGTTTCCGACAGTCAAAAGTACTACTTTTAGTCACAGAAATTCATAGCATAAGCAAAAAAAAAAAAACCATGGTCCCAGAAAATACTTTCATTTCCCCGACAGTTATTTTGGAATTATTTTTTTTAAATGCCCGATCTTTCAAACCAGGGTGGTTTGATGACGTCACAAATGATGCTCTTTGGTGCTTCTTTCTACTGCTTTCCACGTTATGATAATCATGCACCGAATTAAAATTGCGCTCTACGCTTGTTATCAACCATATCGTTGCCAATACACGAGAGTAAAGATGCGAATTAAATATTGTGCTTTTCTGAATAGAAACAGTGAATGGCATTTCATCATTTGTGATGTCATCGGCAGAAGCGTTAAACAATGAAAGCGCACCGATTAAAGTATTTTTTTTAATATTAAACATAGTCAAATTATTTAAAAAATGGTCAGATCCTATGTTTTTAAGCATGCTCTTTCAGGAAAAAATACTTTTAAAATTTTGGAAACGACCCCATTCTGGATGAAAGAGTGCACTTAGAAATGGCATGCAAGATATCAGTTAAACTTCAATTTCCAGATTTAAACATGTTCATATACAAACATACAACGAAACATGTTCAATAAATGTCACCGAAGTCATAAAAATTCAATGCAAATTTTTGAAATGGTATCACATTAAACTTTAATCTTTAGTGATATTAGCAATGCAGTTAACTGTATTTTTGTTCCTTAAATTAAAACACAAATACCTGATTGAACAACACTTTACTGCCATATTTGACCACTTTTGAAATGAATAGAAATTTGAAAACTAGAAATATTATGTACTGTATAATGTTTTAAAAAGTAGCAGGTCGGTTCGAGGGGGGAAGGTAGAAAAAACTAAAATATACAAAGATGCGATAGTAGGAACGATTACCTACAATGACCTTGAAGTGATGTTTACTTACCAAATTGATAAATAAAGAAAAATTAAGCACACAGACAGTTAACAAAAATACCTAATTGAACAATACTTTGTTGTACGATGAGATTATATCAAATGAAGTTATCGCACCGGTGACTAATTTAATTAGTGCCCTTTTGAGTTGCAGAGTAATTGGAGTTCTTTGCAGAAAACAATACATGTGGTTGAAATTATCTCTTTTTATTTCCTCCATAGTGATATAATTCAATAATATCATTGGCGAGCTATTTACGTATGAAAGATGAAATTGGAAAAATAAGTTCTATCGAAGCATAGATAATTTAGTAAACATGCAAAATCATTATTAATAAATTTGTAATGTGACAAATGAAGAGTTATTTATCTAATCGAGGTTCCATTAATTTAAACATAAGGTTTGCTGATTAAGTTTAAAATTTTAAAATGCTTATTTGAGAGCATGATGGCAAACAGCCCACTTGGCTGACCAAGAAAAATACGGCTCCTTAAAAAGGAGAAGAAAGCATCTGAGCTACCAAAACAACATATATATATATATATATATATATATATATATATATATATATATATATATATATATATATATAGTCAGCCAGAGACATTTGCATGGCTTTCCAAGACAGGCATTTGAGATGCGCATTTCCCGATGTTAGAACGGCGGCCAATCAAATGAAAAAGGAACTCCGTCATTTCATGATGTAAGGCACACACGTGTCTAAGATCGGGAAATACTTTACAATAATTGAAATTAGCATTTGTGACTTTGCAAGATAAAAGGAAATAGAGATTTAATTAAAGCCAAATAAATCAAAATAAACTTAAAGAATTGATACTATCATTTGGAATTCCCAACATACTTTACTGTCAGATTTGACCACTTTAGAACTGTAAAAACTAGAAATACTATATACTGTATAATGTTTCAAAAATTAGCAGGTCGATTGGGGGGGGGGGTCAGAAGTGACTGTTGCGGCAGTAGGAACGACTACCTACAATGGCCTTGAACTGATGTTTACTTACCAAATTGATAAATAAATAAAAATTAAAGTAACCGACAGTTAACAAAATTACCTAATTGAACAATACTTTACTGTCAGATATGACCACTTTGGAACTGAATAGAAATTTAAAAACCAGAAATACTATATACGGTATAGAGGAGACTGTTGTACCTTGACCATGGTGTACCTTGCGGCTTGCACTCTAATCAGCTAGCGCTATTACCTAGTAAGTAATCACGGTACTATGTCAGCCATGACAGTCTCTCCACCTGCCAGAGTCAGTTGTAGGTTGAAACTCCAGCTTTCATGTGGACAGTGATTGTTTTGTGATTTGGGCAAAGAAAAGTAAATAATTCCAGTGTTACTTAAATGAAATTGGACTTTTAAAGACTAGTGCTACCCAATTGATTTTCCATTATATCTATTGTCTATCTCTCGGTAAGTGTATTCACCATTTAGTCTTTACTTTTTACGTAGCTGTTAGGTTAGGTTAGCCACTTTTGTATAAACATGCACCCTCGTGTACCTTGAAACCAAGCTCCATCTTGTAGCTTGAACCACTAGGATCAAAGTACAATAGGTTGTAATAATTGTTTTTTTTTTGAGCAATCACGATTGCTTATTGTTCTCATTTGACTGTTTTGAATTCCTACGATTTTATTTTCCCACCACCTCCCTCTGCCAGCACCATCGTCGCGTCGACCGGCCTCACGATGCTGCTCCTCTTCCGAAAACCGTCTCCAAGTTACGTCCATATCCTACAAACAAACGTATACACACACACGTATACACACACACCCCTACACACACGTACACACACTCATGACTACGCACAGAAAAAAACACACACTCCTACACACACACACACACACATACACACACTCATGCCTGCACACAGACACAAACACATATGCCTACATACACACACACACCACCGTCTACACACACACACGCTCGTACACACACAGCACTGCATACACAACACGCTCGTGATCGAGAAAAACATAATTTGAATTCAAGATGCCAAAAATTCTTTTCATCATGCCTCGAAGTAAAACTGGAATCAAGAGGGATCCAGGAGATGTTGAGGCATTGCAAAATGCTATTGAAGCAGTAAGAAGTAATGATCCTGACAAAAAAAAATGACTTTTAGAGAGGTCGAAAAAGTATTCCAAGTGAGCAGGTTAACCATTACTAAGCATTTAAGAAAGTTGAATGAAAGTGGTCCAATAAACTTGAATACAACGTAAGTTATGCAGTTAAGCAAGTACAAGAGGTCTGTCTCAAGGTACACGAGCATCATGTACCATGGACCAAATTACATAAAATTTGTGAAAAATATACAAAAATAGAAAAATATTTTTTTATAATCCGAAATATTTTTTACTTATGCAAAAAGGCTTGAAGTTAAGTTTTAATAACTAAAAACCATAAAAATCACACATTCGTTTTTTTTTGAAAACCAAAAAGTTTTAGAAGGGGTCCAAGGTACAACAGTCTCCCCTAATGTTTCAAAAATTAGCAGGTCGATTGGGGGGGAGGGAATGACAGAAGTGACTGATGTACACAGATGCGGCAGTAGAAACGACTACCTACAATGACCTTGAAGTGATGTTTACTTACCAAATTGATAAATAAATAAAAATTAAAGAAACCGACGTTAGGAAAAATTAAGGAAACCGACAGTTAACAAATTAATTTATTGAACAATACTTTACAGTCAGATTTGACCACTTTTGAACTGAATAGAAATTTTAAAATTATAAATAAGGCATACTGTGTAATGTTTCAAAAATTAGCAGGTCGAATGGGGGGGGGAGGAAATATCAGAAGTGACTGATATACACAGATGCGGCAGTAGGAACGACTACTTACAATGACCTTGATGTTTACTTACCAAACTCATAAATAAATAAAAATTAAGGAAACCGACTTCACATAAACGAGATTCCAGTGTAAAGAACTTCAAATAAACGAGGTTTTACTGTATACGCTTAGAGAGAAAATCGTTCCTTGGAAGTTTTCCAAGAGGTCATGCAACCTTTTTCTTAAGTGCTTCACACGGTTGATTCTACCAGAAAAGGAACGTTTTCATATTTGTTTACGTATTATTCGTAACTAGAGAAAAAATCAAAGTCTCATTTATCGGAAAGTTTCCCAACTTTGGAGCTTTTTAACTTTTAAAGAAACACCGGATAGAAATAAAGGACGAAAAAAAAGTCGCTATTTAAATTACTACTACAAGCAACTGATTAAATTCCTCGATGATGCAAAAACGTAACGTAAAACACAAAAGTATGATATATAATGGTGGTCCGGTAGTCAAACATTTCAAGATCTCAAAAATCCGATCGCCTCGAAAATCCGGCAGCAGGAATTCAAAAAAACAAAATATAAAAGCCGAATTATAATTTGGAGCTATAAACACAAAAGTGTTTACAGTCGTAATGTATATCGTTTTATAATATTATGCATTGACAATTTATCAACAATTTTTACAAATATTTGAAAATAGAAGTTTTAGCCAAATTCAACAAGTTTAGCTTCTTTGAAATACCGATGACTATTTTGGTTTATAATTAGTGTCATCTTAAGAGATACTTATTGTAATTAAAAATAAGGCCCATAGTTGTTTCAGTCTCTTGAAAACTTCTCTGTTGATGCCCTGTGACGTCAGTTTATATTATAATCTCTGAATTTGGCCTGGGTAAATTGTAGTCATAATAACCCTTTAAGGACTTCAATATTACCGAAATAAAATTAAGTTAAAACTAGGCAATTTCTTTTTTTTTTTTTTTTTTTTTTTTTTGTTTAGAAAACACAACAAACTTTAATATTCCACCACAAATTTATGGTCCTAAAAGAAATAATGTCTTGAGATCAAAATATGATTGCATAATTGGTTGAAACGTTCATATAAAATCAATCTTTCAACTCTTTGTTGCAATATATTTTTGTTCATTTCAAAGTTCGTCAAATGATCCTGTGCAGGGGTCTCCAACCTCTTTAGCTCAAGGGCCACATTGTAAATTATTGAAGGCGAAGCGGGTCAACACTCTTAAAAAAATTTCAATTTATATGGTCTAGTTATTGCAAGCAAACCTCCCACCGAATACTCACGATGTTTTTTTTTATTAAGCTTTTGGGGGGGGGGGGATTTTTGAGTCTTGCTTGGCTTAGTTTTCTTTAAAAATGCTTAAAAGGAAAATTTTCACTACATTTAAAAAAAAATTCCGTTTTGTGAGCTTCCCCCGGGTCGGACAAAGTCTGTTCGCGGACAGGATGTGGACCGTGGGCCGTAGGTTTGCAACTCTTTCTGGAGTGTTTTAAACAATGCACAATATCCAAATCGTACTCTATCTATCATCGTTAACTCCAGCATATCCATACGATTATTAATCTCAAATCAATGAACCTTAAGTATAATCACAATCATAAATCGATAGACAGTTTAAAATGAATAATAACCGAAGTTTCTCTCTTAACATTTAATCATTTTTAAAGATGAAGACGTCCCATTTAAACGACTTCACTTGCCGAAAAGTAATGGCTTGGAAGAAATACTCATAGTTAGAGAAAAAGTGAGGGTCGTATTCCGATATGAAAATAACCCGAATAAGAAAAAATACCGCGATAGAATAATAACCATGTCAACATAAATCATTCAGTTTACTCACATAAATAATGCATAAAAACTCAAAAAGCTGATATTTCATTTCATTTCCAGGGTAGTTGTGCGTTCTTGACTGTATGTGAGCTCATTCTAATTCGCAAGAAGCAGTTCTGCAATAACTTGTAAAATGGAATAGGAAGAACTTGAAACAGTCAGAATAAAAACCTTTTTACAAGTTTGCTAAAAGAAATTTTTTGATTATATTTTGAAGCATGATATGATCAGTTGTATCATAAATGGAATGAGATAAAAACTGTATTTGAAATTTTCGCAGAATAAAAGGAGTCCATGACTTATGAATAGCATCGTTCGTTTTATTCCTTTTATAAATATAAAAAGATACGGAGATAAAATTGGTAAATCGGCTGCAAGATTCTATGACTAGTGGCACCGATGTGCGAATCAACCTGTGATTAAAATGAATTTTGAAAAGTTCTAGTTTCAATTTTTCATTGCAAAGGTATGTTTTTTATTCACACAATTCAAGCGAACAGTACAATCATTATTCCAAACAGATCAAAACGTTCTGTTCAATCCATACATTGGAGTTAGTGGTTGTAATAAATTTCTCAGGTATTGTAAATTCAAAGGCTGGCCATTGTAGATTCACCTTCTGGTTTTCGATGGGTCATTATCGGAGGAGGGCGGGTCAAAGTGCAATTTATTGGCACGGGGGCTCATGACACCAAAACCTCATTCCCTCCCTCCCCCCTTCCTCCCGCTGCACTGCTCATCAACGGTTATAAAGATTTAGTTTCAACTGTTTAGTAACATTTTTCATTCAAAATTGTGCCGATGACCAGAAATCTCGCACGCTTCCACCATCGGTCCGCAACACTTGCCAAGGCCACTTGGCACCAAATCTGGTGAAAGCAAAGATTAAAATAGTCAGCTCACATGAACAAAAGTTTATATTTTAGCTAGTATAATAAAACCTTTAGGATAAAAAGGTTAATATATTAAGACTGCACCTACTCGATGTTAGTCTCCAAAAAACATTTACACAAGGAGGGTAAGCCGGATCACCATACATCCATCGAACGTAGTTCCTCCTTTTCTAATTTCACATAGATTTATCCAAAGTTATATCACAAAGTTTTACACGTGTGCAAAAGGAGATGCTTAACTAATTGCAGTCCTAGTTGAAATTTAGAAGAAGAAAAAAAAACACTTTTAAGCGCCGCCATTCTAGCAGAAAATTACAGCAGTTCAGACAAAACTTGATCAGTAAATTACTTTTTTTTTTTTTTTTTTTTTTTTTTTTTTTTTTTTTTTTTTTTTTTTTTTTGAGGAATGGTGATAATTGATTTTTTGGGATTAACTAAAAGTTTTTAAACCATGAAGTGTTTTCTACATGAAAAGTGTCATCCATCAGCTAGAATCTGACTTACTACTTTTTGTGGCTGATTTCAATCTCCCAATGGTATATAACGTATATGCGATGCTAAAACGCGTATACGTTACGATGTACGATAACGCGTTTTATACGTTACGAAGACATTTCAATCACATACGGCTAACCAAATCACCTCTACGCACATCTGCAGATGAAACCCTTCATTATGTCCGTCCATTACTAAAAACTATTCAAACTTATCAAATGTACGAACAATTAAATTAGTTTCTGTTCATATCATCTAGTAATTGAAATTTATATTTACATTCTTAATAACGCATTTTCAAACCATTAATTCTACGTGACTTCAAATTTAATAACGAACAAAAGCAATAAATCGTTTATAATTGATTAATACTTGCCGCATAATTTAAAGTTAGTACAAGCTTAACATACTAGTAAATAACAAACGAAACTTTCCTTGAAGTTACATTTTCTTCCCGCATTTAACTTAATTTTAAAAGGATTTAGGGACTTAGAAGGACATTATTTAGGACTTGTCTTCTCTGAAAACAAAGCACTTGGAATCGATCCAAGAAGCAGATGTGTTCTCCGGCATTTAAATCTCAGCTTTGTGAAATTTACCAATAATGCTTGCAATATGCTTTTAAAATTCTTTACAGGAATGATCACAAAAGATTTTTCAGAAAGACGAATAATTTCACGATTGCTTCAAAATAGGATTTGTCATCAAGGTGTTCTGATCCTTTTAAGTTCCATTAAACGTTTTAAAGAGTTGGAGGAAAAATAATGATAAACAACTGAAAGTAGAATATAATTATTCTTCTAAAAACAAAAAAGTAATAAGAAAAATTTAAAGTCAAATCTTACCTTAGATCAATAAAGAAAAGTACCGGAAACGTGACGCCAGCCTTAACGTCACGTTTCCGATTCCTGCCACTTCTAATCTGTTAACTCATCCTCATTTTAATTTTTTCTTTCACTTGTCCGGTGTTTGCCTCTGTTCCATCTTTTTTTATGCACTGATGAAGGGGTTTGGTTTTTTAACCCCGAAACATCTGTTTGCGGAGTTTTTTAACTGTTTTTAATTGATTTTATTTCTACATGTATACACGTTGTCATATATTTTTACTTATTTCATTGTAAAAAGTTTTTGACTGCTTCTTTTACAAAATTGAAATGTTTTATCTTTTTGCCCAATTTTTTAAATCACAACAAGGTGGCGTATCGAAGCTCTAGAGTTGCGAAATTAAAAAGAATACATACGTAACTTTGAGGACTCTTATTTTTTTGGAATGAACTGAATAAATTAAAATATTTCTTTTAATATGTTCTCGCAATGTGAATACTCATGTACTGTGATTCTAACAGCTCAAAGTTTCTATGAGCTAGAATGAATAACCAATTTTCGTGAACAAAGAGGTACAAATGATCATCTTTGAGTTTTTTAAAGCAACCTTACTTTCCCAGTTCCGTTTTTCATTTTGCCTTTACCTCACACACTTTCATAAAAATGGACTCTTCTGAAACGAGATCAGGTGAAGTGCCAACTGCTAACCACCAAACTACACTTCCCAAGGTAAAGCTGCAAATACATATCAAACACGGTTTTTTAAAAAACTGAAAGAAAAGAGCATTTTTCAACGCATTAACGTACACCTTCTGTTTTACAGTAAGCCGCTGTGGCAAAGGCGTTGAAAATCTCAAGGATTACAGCACGAAACCACATCAGACCCTTTGCTAAAGCTCTCCGTTTTGATAAACGTCAGCAGCGGATGACTAAGGAGCAAATCCGTTTAATCGCGACCTTGTTAACATAATAAACGCTGGGCAATGTTCAGCCAACCGCCACCTGAAATGCATCAAATAATTCCTTTCACGCTCTTCGACATAAGACTCCAAGATTACGAGTCATGTTGGTGGGAGTGAGGCCAGTACACAAGGGTAGCTGACTCATCCGACATTTTGGTTCTCAAACTAAACGCTTGGTAATTTACCGAAATCACGTTGCAGAAAACTGGTGTCCAAGCTTTAGATGTGTCGCTTGACTAAAGTTTATTTGTTGGGCAATCATACATTTATTTGGTATGCTTATTGTCCTCACTTGACCAAAGTTGAGGTTGCTCTGATTTTTTCAGATCGCCATGACAACGGTTGTTTTCAATGTTTATTTAGAGAGCAAAATTTTCGTTGTCATAATTACAAATCGTCTATGGTTTAATTTTTTTCTTCTTTTTTTTTTCCAGGGCTTAACTTAAGCAGACTTTACATTAAAAAGGGACTTTTGTGTAAAATTACGTTTTTTTAAGGAAAAAACATTCATACATGAACTTAAACAGCAAAACTTCATCTAAATACAGTATTTTCAGCAAAGCAGTTCCCATCATTTGAGATTAATAAAAAAGAAAAATACAAACATTAATACGCTGTGAATAATCTTTGTGATAAGTGTACAGGTGGACATAATATCAGCCATAAAATCTTTATCTTTATTACCGTATCCTAACCACCATTTCTTTTTTTATGTCTATGCCTCGTATTACCTACTCTTGAAAATCACCAGTCACATGACGGATGCAAATTTCTTGGCCATTTCCATTCCATTCCATTTGTAGAAACAAGAAATACAACGAGTGGGGTCCTATCGCAATTCGTGGTTGCGAAAAGCATAATTTGAATTCAAGACGTCAAAATTCAAATGATATTTTTTTCTGTAAATGTAAAAGATTTAATTGAACTCAGATCAGAGAGAGATTATAGTTAAAATCAGTAAGGGATGAAAATGGAGTTTGTTACAGGAAGCATTTCCCGCCAAATTGTTATTGAGCAATCACGAATTGCTAACAGTCCTTACTTGTGTGAAGTTGGTGTTCCATGTCACTTTAAAGTGGTAGTTTCCCGCGAGCGGGATCTCCTCCTGGGCGGTGGCATCCATGTCTTCCGGAATCGACTTTATTTGTAACCGATACTCTCGACTTTACACAATCCTCTTTACACAAAAACAGCATCCAACACACAACATCTAGAACCCAGCACCTCGCATTCGTTGAAATTTTGACGTCTTGAACTCAAATCATGTTTTCTGCAATCATGATTGCAATAGAAGCCATATGCAGAAACAAGAAAACCAACGAGTAGGGTCCTATCGCAATTCGTGATAGCGAATGGAAAAATTTGTACATGATGTCAAAATTCAAATGAATGCCAGGGGCTGGATGCTTAGGGAAGGATGCTAGATGATCTGGATCGAATTTTAATATTATTATTATTGAAAAATAAGTTCTCTCCCAAGATTTAACTTAAGTGACGTTTTACTCAACAACTTGTCATCAATTATTTTTACAACGTAGCAAACAGCACCAGAAATAAAATTTTTGGGAATGAGGAAAGTCTTAATTTGCCGAATAAAATTCCAATTTTACCGAACAATAAACAATTATTTTAAGGATTTAAAATTTAAAAACAAGAAAGAATATCAAATTTGCAGTAGTTTCCAAATTTGCCGAACTGTAAGCAAAATTTACCAAATAAGAAAACTTTTCGGAGGCCCCAGTAACCTCTCGTGACCTTCCATTGGGTTCTCCCAGCCAGGACTACAATAACATATTTCCGAATGCTAGAGACAAAGTTCGATCCAAAGCTCTCTCGGATCCAAAATGGCGGATAGGTTGGCCTGTCTTTTAGAGGGATTCTAGGAAGATGGGACGACACGAAAATCCCGTTTTCGTGGTAATCCATACGGAAGGTGGAAGGGATTCGGAGGTGCACTCGCAGATGCAAGATGAGCTAGCTGTCCCGGGGGCCATTGCTGGGGAAAGGCATCAGAATGGCCGGGATTAAAAGCAGATTTGGGGAAATCATTTATTTAAGCCGACTATCTGTGCCAGGAATAATGACATAACTCACGTAACACACGGACAAATAAATGCAGTGATTGTTAACCTCGTGGGTCTTACCGGTCGCGGCAGATTGATGAAATTATGGACCGAAGAAGGGCTGCAGATAGTGAAACTGCCCCGGATATTAAGTAGTGTTCTTTTTTCTCCTTAATCGTGATTGTAAGTTCTATTAATTTTTGAACTTCATAGTTTAAAAGGATTTTTTTTTTTTTACTTTGCAAAAAAGATTGTAGACTGGTCTTAAATACAAAAAAAGAAAAAGATCTGTGACCCACTTCCTCCAGTTAACTCTAATTTGAATTCCGAAACTTTGAATTCAAATTATGTTTTACGCAATCACGAGTTGCGACAAGACCCTACTGATTAGAGTTATTGTTTCTAGAAATGGCTCCCCCCCCCCAAGCATGTCCCTCCTCCTGGGTGGTTACGTGTGTATAGTTTGTGTGTAGGCTTACGTGTGTGCACATAGGCGTGTGTATGTGTGTAAAGACGTGCGCGCGTAGGGTAGTGTGTATGCGCATGCGTGTGTAGGACATGGACGCCACCGCCCAGCAAAAATGGATTCCGGGGGACAGTGCTCAGGACCAGCCGCGCCGCCGCCGGTGGACGGTGGTGCTGCAGCCCTGGTCCAAGCTGAAAAAGGAACCACAACGTCAAGGACTGTCAAGTGAGAACAATAAGCAATCGTGATTGCTCAAAAAAAAAATTAAAAATTAATTTGAATTTCGACATCTGAAATTCAAATTATGTTTTTCGCAATCACGAGTGTGTGTGTGTGTGTGTAGGCGTGTGTGCTTGTGCCTGTGTGCAGGTATGAGTGTGTGGGCAGTTGTGTGTATGAGTGTTTGTGGTGGTGGGGGGGGAGGGAATGTGTATGTATGTGTAGGCATGAGTGTGTGGGTAGTTGTGTGTAGGTGTGTGTGTATGTGTAGGTGTCTGTATGTATGCGTGTGTGTGTATGTGTTTGTGTATGTGTGTAAGTGTATGTATGTGTTTGTGTATGTGTGTAGGTGTATGTATGCGTGTGTATGTGTTTGTTTGCACGCGCGTGTATGTATGCGTTTAAGTGTAGGATATTGACGCAACCTGGAGACGACTTTCGCTATAGGAGCAGCATCGTGAGGCGGCCGGTCCACGGTGATGGTGCGGAGGGTGGCGGTGGGAAAATAAAATGATAGGACATCAAAACAGTCAAATGAAAGCAATAAGCAATCGTGATTGCTCAAAAAACATGTTGGTTTGAAAAATTCCTTTATGTCTGCATTCAATCTAAGTGGAAAAACGGCTGTCTATATACACAAGGTGCTCCGTTTTAACCTGCAAGATCTTTCTTTTCACAACAGTTAGTCCTAGATATATACTTAAAATTTCAAAAATGTTCAAAATCAGATGCAGAGTTAAAATATTGAAAGTTTGAAGTGAAAATAAAAAGTCGTCAGAAGTACAAAATTTAACTTTTTATACGGGTCCCAGGTCCCCTAACTTATATTTAGGGAAATAATGTCCATTGAAAAATATTTCCAACACAAAAAGTTTGAAATTAGTACGACCAATATTCACCGAGATATGAAACGCAGCGTTTTGTGACTTACACCAATTTTCACTCACCGTCAATAACGCCTTTTGGGGGGAAATGTAGCGGTTAACAACTGTTTAAAATTATATGTATGCATAGACTATGGTTTTTCAAATTTATTGAGGTTTTTAGTGTGTTTTTGCATATCACAGCATAATATTTGCATTTATTTTTTAAATAGCAATGAAAAATATAAATATTTTGCTTTTTTACTTCAACAACCTGTCATTCTTATGAAAGGGCGATAAGATCCAATCTCATCTTCTATATGGTCCCTTAAAATTTTAACCTCTAATATCTCCTTGAGTTTTGGTCGCGCAAATGTTACATTTTTTGTGTTAGTAATATTTTTCAATGGAGATTATTTCCCTAAATGTAAGTTAGGAGACCTAGGGCCCATATAAAAAGTTAGATTTTGTATTTTTTGACTTAATTTTTATTTTTGCTTCAAACTTTCAATACCTTAACTCTGTATCTGTTTTTGAACATTTTTGGGATTGAAAGTATACACCTAGGACTAACGGATGCGAAAATAAAGGTCTTGCAGGTTAAAAACGAACACCCTGTCTATACACTAGCAGTATCCGAACAGCGATGCCCGTGCTAAAAATTTAAAGGAAGTGTCTTGAATAAATGAAAATTCTCACCCCCTCTTATACAAAGTAACTATTTGTTTCAGCCAAAAGAAGTAAACACCCTTTAAAAAACCTAAAACAGATTTTTGCAATTTCAAATATTTCGCCAATTATTGCAATTTTAAAAAATGTCGTTTCAATGCCTTTTTTTCTTTAGCAGGTTTGAAATCCAATTTCCATACATACCAAACCTAAACTTATTGCTTTTTTTTCTCATTTCCATAGCAGGAACAAAAACTATGCACTAGCCTAATTGATACCTTCCCAGAAAAGTTATTCACAACAAAAAGACAGCACCCATAGATTTAAAAAATAAATAAATAAATAAATATAAACAAAACTGAGCTCCAAATAACTGTGCAAAACAGACCTGCTACTTTGTAATCATTTTTCACTGCATAAACGAGTCAGAATGATAAAAAAGATCTTAAGAGGAAATTCACGGAATAAAAACAAAATGCAGAAATATGTTAAAACGTATTACTTTCATGTAAAATTATAACTTCGTTTCCTCGAAATCGACCCAGGTTATTCAAAAGCAATGTATTTTTCAACATTTTGAAACTATTTATTTCTTTTAAAACTTGCAAAATAATAAAGATTTATTTCCAGAAAACAATTTATGGCGTTCCCTTTGAAAATTTTCCATTATTCCCATCCAAAGAAATAAACAGAAACATGAATTTTTTACTCGTTTTTACCTTATTCTCATTATGTTAGCTTCGCTTTTTATCGTTATTTCACACGAATTTTTAAAAAGGTTTCCATTTCCTGCAGTTAATGCAACTTTAAAGAGTTTTCGTACTCTGAATACGTGCAATCAATTTAGGTCGTTTCTTTCAAGGCATAATATGAATAGAGTCGAGTCTCGGTAAAATTCTTCTAACATTTTGAAAGACTCACTCAATACTGAATATTTTTCTTGCAGCAGGAAAAATGTCCAACTTTTGAAAAATAGCTGTAAATATTAGTAGAGAACACTTATACTTTTTCAATATTTGAATTGCCTTGTGTTTATTTGTTATTTACTTATTTCTTTACAGTATTTCATTGTTGATACTAGTTGTATTAGAACGGATAAAACTGTGCTAAAACATTAAAATAAATTTAAACGATTCTCCCTTCCCAAAGTTATTTTTTTAACTAAACTGTATAGGCACCCATTACCATATGCTGCAAGTTTATTCCAGTAATAAAAACCCATATTAGAAAGCAACAATTGTTCCGAAAGACTACACTTTCTGAAGAAAAAAAGAACCATTAAAAAAAATTACACATTTAGGGGAAAAAAAAAACCTCCCGCCTCCCTCAGAAAAAGAATTTCATTTATACACGCATTACGATTGGAACAAAATGGAAATCCCGTTGCTCTTAAAGAAAAAAGTATCCGATTAAAATAAGCATCACAACTAGAAGCTAGAAGTATGTACAACTAGAAGTCTCACAACTTCAGAACAGAACTAAAATTCCACTCCTCTCTTCAATTAAAACTCGCATTTAAACCCCCCCCCCCCGTTCCAAAAAACGATTTTAAACAAAAAGCAAAGCCCTATTTAAATGATGGTCAGTTGAAAAATTGCACACATATTCCCCCCTTTAAAAAGAACACCGTTTTTATTTAATTAAAATGCTCACAATTTAAAAAAAAGATAATGCTCAAAAGGATGATTTCAATTTGACCAGACAAATGCAAAAAAAAAAAACACATTGAAGAAAATTTTAATATGTTTTAATTTGCAGTGCGTTAAACATATAAAGCGATAATTACAAATTTCTTCAAAATAAAAGACAACTCTTCCGAACATATAATTAATTTCAATGCAACAACTTGGTTGAAAATCCAGAACAAAATTTATAGGACATTAGATACATTTATTAAATAAAGTATCTGACGCGATATACAGAAACTGAGATAAAAGCCATATCTTTGGTTAAAAATCGAGAAAAAAAAAATATTGGACACTATTCAATGTCTCTGATACTATATGCTAAAATCAATGATCTTGAAAGACGACGAAATGCTTTTAAGACACTTCAATGATTTTGTTTTCCATTAATGCTACATTTATAAATTATGTATATCCACAGCTTCAAATTATCTACATAGAATTTGATGGAGTTTGAAATTTCCTTTACTTTTTTTGTTGTTTATTTATTGAAAGCGTTCTGTAGCAAAATAGGATTTAAAACAAAGATCATATTATGCGTCGTGACTCGAAGAATTGAAACTTTTCTCTTTTCGTTTTTTACATTCTGAAATGTCACTTCATCCGCACGTTTTCTTCCAAGCGACGCTCTTATTCTTTCCGCGCCTGACTTAGGCATATTCACAACAAAATTGCACATTTTAATGAAGAAAATAGATTATAAACAATCATAAAACTAAACAATACTTGATTTCTGCTTTTTAATTAATGCCAAAAACAATGAAAAATAATTGTATTTATAAAGCTAGATACGTTAACAAAAGTTAACAAACTAATTTCAAGGCTGAACTTAAAGCAATGTGGATTACTCTTTTTATGTGATGACTTGATTTGAATCAAAGAAATCTTCAAAAATCTGTATCACTTAAAAAGTTGAAACTGCAGAAAATCCACAAATGTATACTTACTTATGTTCAGATTTGAAATTAATTTATTAAATTTATTAACAAAACTAACTTTATAATTGCTGTTGGTTTTCATTATTTTTTGGCAACAATTAAAAAGCCGAAGCATTTCAACTTTATAATTTAATCTTACTTTTCATTGTTTTTATCAACAATCAAAAACAACTACGTCACCTCCGTCACACAAAACGATTGCGGATGTGAATTTCAAAGCTCTCGCATAAAAGGTTTCAATTGCAGACTACACAAGGTTATTGCTTCTGTCCAAAATCTAAAAATTAAGTGCGAAAGAAATTTACCTTTTTTTATTCGAAATGAGGTTGTTTCCTTCAGCCAATAGTTCTACTTTTAGTCACTGAAGTTGATAGAATGAGACAAAAAAAACCTGGACCGAAAAAAAAGTTTTATTTTCCCAACAGTTAGTTTTTAATTATTTTTTAAAACGTCCGATTTTCAAACAAGGCGTGGTCTTTATGACGTCACAAATGATGTACTTTGGCGCATTCCACTGGCGCCCTGAATGTTTGCGCTTGCTGTCTACCGCATTTCCCGGTTCTGAGCATTCAGAAGCTAATTAAATACTGCGCTTTACGATTGCTATCAACCACATTGTTGCCACTACATATGAGTAGATAAATGAATTAAATATTGCGCTCTGCGCTAATAGCAACAGTGAATGGCAGTTTATCATTTGATGTCATGCGCAGAAGCATAAAAAATGAAATTGAGTCTGCGCCCGATTTAAATATTTTTGTAAATAGTAAACTTTGTCAAATTATTTAGAGAATGGTGAAATCTTATGTTTTAAGCATGCTCTTTCAGAATAAAATAATAGTTTAAAAAACTAAAAAAACACGCTTTCGTAGCAAAATGAACTAAAAAGTGAAAAGTAATCTTTGGATGATAGTAGATGACCAATCGCTTAATTTTAATGTAATACAAAAAAGCGTGGGGTGCTGTCTATTTACATCTTTGCTTGGACAACAAATGGAAGAAATTCAAGACAACTGATAAGAAGCCCCCCACGCTTTTTTGTATTACATTAAAATTAAGTGATTGGTCAACTACTATCATCCAAAGATTATTTTTCACTTTTTAGTTCATTTTGCTACGAAAGCGTGTTTTTTTAGTTTTTTAAACTATTATTTTATTTTTCTGTTTTTTAGTCTTATGTTGGAGAATTATCAGGCGACGAAATTATTTATAAAACGAGTGCGAGGTAATATCTTAAAGTTAAGACAAGGGCACCCCGATGGGAAGCTACTGTGAGTCATTCGATGTATGTTTGCGGAAATCATATTTTATTATTTTGAAAATTTGAGATGCATTTGAATAAAAGTTTTGATCAGCAATGAATTTCCAATTGAAGGCTCACCTAAATTTTGGCATGAAATTAGTTAAAAACAATTATATTTCATGTTCTAATTACCTTGGAACATTGGAACAAATTTTGTCTGATGCAGAAAAATTAAAGGTTTTTGTAGATATTTTAAAATAATTTTTGCGAGCATTTTTAATGTATGTTTTTCAATTTTTCCCTTTTTCACATTGTTGGATTTATGCCAAAATATTGATTAAAATTGGAGGAAACTAACAATTAAAAGAGTTAATTAATTAATTTGATTATAGAATATTGCATTGTCATCGAGTCTGAGGTCGCGTGCCAAATTTCAAAAGAATCCGATCGCAGGAAGTGGGCGAAATTTGAGCTGCAAGATTCCGTTACAAGATACATACATACATACATACATACATACATACATACATACATACAGGTGAAGCTAATAAAAGTGTGTTAAAAAAATACTTTTAAAATTTCAGAAACGACCCCATTGTGAAATCAAAACCATCTTAAAACCCCACATCCGCATTAATTACGCTCATATAGCAAATTTTCTGTGAAAATACTCATGTGTGTATTTAACATACTTACAAAAGTATAGATCACAAAGGATCCTCAACTTTTTTCGTATGTGGGTGTTTTTTCGTCGTTATAACTCGACATTTTTTTTTTTTTTTTGACTTTTTCGTGCCAGCAGTTGGTTTCATACCCGTTCCTTAGAGCACGAATTTTTTTTTTTAACAAGGAATTAAAAATCTGATCAGAGAAGTTTTCTGAAAACCCTGAAATGAAAGCTTGTCAAGAAAAATGGGAAAAGAATGGAGTTTTGACAAATTTAATGGAAAAATAGCACCTAATATCTAAAGTAAGGCATAGATTAATAGAGGAGTCAAAATGTGAGTGGCAAAGTATAAAAACATAGACGAGTACTTTCTAAACTGGCTCATACCATGTTGTACACATTAAAAAATATGCAAATACATGGAATCTCAAAATTACCAAAATGTAACACTTCATTCGTCGCTCTTAAGTATATATGAACAGAAACAAGTTAAGGAATTTCATTTTTCTACATTTAAGTGAAATGACAACAATGCAAATGTGACAGTGAGGAGCAGAGGAATGTAAGTGACAAAATTAAAAATTTGGAGATAACCAGTACAAATAATAGAGAACCAAGGGCAAGAAAGATTTGGGGCAAGAAATAGTACTAGTAGCTGCTGTACCAAGTTGATTTAGAAGAAAAAAATTAAAGCCTACCTACGATCTGAACTTGAACGTAATTTACTCGAAACTTTAAATAATCCACTTACATCCCTTTGCTTCTTACTGTCTCAAATGTCGAAAAACAATTATTTTTCCTTGTTTAAAATGCTTTATCACATTTTTCATCGTTAGTTAATGCACAGCTCCAATAAACTATAGGGTGCGCTGCTGCCACTGTCTAATGGCGGATGAAAAAGGTAAAACAAACAAATGTCGTAACTTATAACTTGCTTTGACGCTCAGTGAATGACAGTAGTTTTTCATCATGTTTGTGGGAAGCTTTCTTTTCTATTCTTCTGAAATTACATTACACCACAAATTGTCTGAAGCTTGTAATTTATCCCAAAGAAAACACGTGAAATGGAAGGTTTACCTTTTTCTTTATTATTATTAATCACCGCAAAGGTAGCGTATTCGAGCTCTGGAGTTGCGAATCGCCTCCGTTCTTTTTAACTGTAGGAAGAAAATATTCTCCGCTCTTTTGAATGAAACCAAAATTGAAACGATACGTTATTTATTTCGAGTAGAAAGATCGAATTTTAGATGAAAAAATTAATTTCAAATTAAAAAAAAAACTATTCGTAGGTTTTTTTTTTTTTTTCAATTTTTTAATCAGTTTATAAACTTTCCCACCACTAACCTAGACAAACAGAAAATTTCAACAAAATCGATCCGGTAGTTTCCAAGTTTTCCCCGGACGTCCAAATTTGAAGTTTATGTTTTATTTATACAAAGATCGATTAAAAATAGATATATTTGACGTGTTCAGTTGAAAAATTCTCTAACAAATTCACTATTTTCTTCTACTTTATTATGATATTGAAACAACCAAAACCAGGGCTACATTGTAAAATATCTCACACCTTCACTAAAATAGCAATAAATACATCAAAACTGAAACGAATATGAGCGAGGAAATGCATAAGCGGATTTCTGATGCATCTTGGAAATTCTTAATATCCAATGGGAAAGCATAATTAAGCTCCACAGCAACACAATTGGCTCGGAAAATGTCTGAAAGCCAATCGATTGCATTTTCGGTGAGCTAACATGATAGACGCTGAACGTAGCTAAACAGGCCGCCCAATTCTCATGTATATATCTATTCATCCCGTTACATCTGCTCCACAGCTTAATGGCGTCATAATCGGGGGATGAATGTTCCTTGGTGTCAGTTAATCCGGACAAAGAAAGGAGAAGAATGCTAAAGACAGTTGACTGTTGGAATTTTCTTTGGACAGAAGCCAAAACGTTGTTGGTATTAGCTCGGGCTATTCTGTATAAAACAAAACTTTCTGATTAGCAAGAGAAATTTTTTGAACTAATATTTGTAACCGTTCGAAAAAGTATGCATTTTTTATTTAGATAAAAAGATAGATACATAGAAAATATACGATATAAACATAATTAGATACATAGATATATAGATAGATAGATAGAGATAGATAGATAACCACTCGGGAGTAAGATTACGCAAATACCCAGTGTGAAAACTGCTTGCTCAAGTCCTACATGGAACGCTCTCAGTTGGATGTCGGATTTTGTGAACGTGCAGACTGGCTCTATGTTCTGTAATATTTGGATTATGGAAAGACATCGGTTTTTTTCCTGATACCTCAACATATGGAGAAATTCGAATTGGAATGAAATAAAATCGTGGGAGCAGCGAGTTTCAAAATCTTTTGTATGTATTAGTTACCCTCCTTTTGCTTTGCAGGTATGGGTGGGGACGTTGCGATTCAGCAAGTTGCTTCGAAACATTTTATTGAACTGATGCTATTTTTACGTTAATACCATTTAAATTGATATCATCTTGTCATTTTTAAAATTGTACTAAGAATTGTTTTAAAGAACATTTGTTCTATATTTTTACAACAACTTTTGCATTATACTTTAATAAATATTAGTTCTGTATCTATTGCAACCTTTGGTTTATAATGATATTATCTGGTTTACTTGCTGACTCCCGAAGCATTCCGAAACCTGTGAGGCTCTGCTTAGGGTATGCTGCTCCCACCCACTGACGAAGAAGGATCTTGTTTTATTCTTATAATGTTGTGTTTGTTTGTGATCTTTTATTCGTTTACATACCTACATTTTTCTGCTTTTTAAATCTTAGATACATGTATAGATATATATATAGAGAGATAGATAGATATTTAGATACATATGTATAGAGATAAATAGATATATAGACAGATCGACGGACAGATTGATAGATAAATAGATAGATAGACAAAAAGAAAATTAAGAGGGACAGATGGATGAATATATATATATATATATTTATATTTAATACAATAATATTTGTTCCAACTTCGCGCCTCATTGGTTACGCTATCACATCCGCATCAAGACGCGATCTTACACATTTTCATTCACTAGTTACACGTTTGGTCCTGGAATTTAATAGATACACTTTGCATGATATCATAAAGAATGGTGTAAGAAGGTTTTTTTTACTATGATATTTTTATTCATCCGTATGAATGAAATCTAATGTTTGATCAAGGTTCATCCATTCCTTCCACTTTTACATTATCAAAATATGAAATAAATGACGCATGCCAACTTAACCCGCAATGGGGAAATAAGTAAACCCTAGAACCAAGGTGTCAATGTCTGCCGCTTAGTTAATACCTGAAATAATTATTTTCAAATTTTACGCTGAAGACTTTATCCTAAAGGTATACGGATGGTATAAGCTTTTAAAAAAAAAAAAATTATTTTTATTTCTTTTTTTTCTTAATCATAAAAGAAACAGCGAGCCTACTATCACTGATCTAACCTACATATACAGGGTATATTCAAAGAGGCTGATTGTTTAAAAAATTTATAACAGGGATACGGTTAATGATTTTAAAAAAAATCTTGCAGAAAATTCATGTGGTGGACCGTTAATTTATTTCCCAAAGTTTCAAATTTTAGTTAAAACTTTTTCCAATAGATGACGCTGCAGATAGTAAGTCGATTAATCAAAGAAGAAGAATTAAAATTCGCTGATTTTTCCTCCGATTGCGACGGTAGACATTTGAAAATATTCTAATGTAATTTTTTTCACTAAAAAGATGTTTCAAAAAATTATGATGTAATTTTCTATCTTTCTTTGACGTAATAGCTTACTATCAGCAGCGACATCTATTGGAACATTTTTTAACTAAATTTTACAACTCTGGGGGGGGGGGATTTACGGCTCGTCACTTGAATTTTCTGCAAGAAATATTTTTTATCATTACCCGTTTTCTTCATATAAATTTCTGAAAACAATCTGTCTATTTCAGGACACCCTATATATCAGGACACAAAACTAAAATAAGCTAAGCACTAGATGATTTGAAATATACAGTCGACTCCCGCTACAACGCGATCCGACTTACGCGAAATGGCTTTAACGCGAATTTTTCACGAGTAACGAATTTTAGAGCTAACGCGAATTCTTCGCCCACAACATAAATTTTTTTAGAAGGAAGTATCAGCTTCGTTATTGGTTACTAAATATTGATTTCGTGAATGTTATTACGTCCCTTTGAGCATCACTGACAGCCAAAGTTCCCACGCCAAACTAGTCTAGTGCATCAAATAACCATAATAGCACCTTAGTGTCACCTTCATCTAAGGTTTGAAAATGTGAAGAAAAAGAAAGTTTCTGATAAAAAAAAAATTAAAAAGGCTAAGATTCTCGACATGCTGGAACAATAACAAAACGTCGAAGGTAGCGCGACAATAAGTATGATGGAATCTTCCATATGTACAATTAAAAGTCAAAACAAAAAGATGTCCGTAAAAGTTTAAAACTTAAGTTTCAATATTGAAGCAGAGCAGTCTAGCAAAGTAAAAATTATGAAAATGGAAGCTAAGCGCGCTCTTGCGTTGTGGATTAATAAAAAGATCAGGTAGAGGAGATGTAGCCACGAGTTGAAACGTTTTAAATAAAAGGTGAAGCGTATTTAAAAATGTATTAGATAAAAATAACGATCTGATCTTGGAGCATAAATCGTTACTAGTGTCCTCATTTTTTAACTCGCAAATATTGCTACTGTATCTATACTGTACAGTACCATTTTGTGCGTCATTTTAATTTTACTGCATGCTGTGCGTACCGTGTTGCTTTATATTATATGTTTTATTTACATTGGTCATTCATTTTGTGCATCTTAAGTATTTCATGTTGAATAACAGTTTTTTGTTTTTTAAATACAGTAAAAGTTCAGTTCTTTATGACTAAGATTAAGAAACTGTAATGGTTAAGGAATGGTTTAGAGCAGTTTGAGGGATGTTTATAAGTGCCCAAAAGTATTTGGTATGCTTTAAAAAATTTGTATGCATATATTTTTCTACAACGCGAAATTTCAACTTACGCGAGGAGTCTTGGAACGCATCCCTCGCGTAAATCGGGACTCGACTGTACCACGAAAAATTCAATATTCGGTGTTCCTGCCGAGCAAAACTTCCTGTCTTTACGTGAGGCATTATTTCTGATATCGAATGCATTTCTGTTGGTGAAGAAGGGAAAAACGCACGTTCTAGGTTTGTAGGTTTGAATCTGAAACTCCAAAATATAAATTTTAAACATTCATATTCAATTTCTCCGAGAAATGATGAAATATTTACTTACATCATAAAGTATTCGAGTAGTGCATTTCTGTAAGCTAGTATCAACCAACACAAGAAATATCAAAACTAGGTTCCCTCCAATCGAGCATGCTATTAAATATTTCAACCTTAAAAACATTCTTAGTATATAGAAAAGGAATCGTGCTTGATGGAAAGGTAAACTTTAAAGGTCTTGTACTTAAAGCTGTGCCATGCCCTCCCCTCTTACCCAATTTAATTTTACATGGGGTACTTAAATCATTCAAGCCAAACAAAAATACAATGATATAAATCAATTATTCAGATTTTTTTTTTTTTCATATAACATAGTTCTTCCTGAACAACTGATGTAAACACCATATGACAGTCTATGCTTATTAAAGTTTTGATATTTATGCGTGTGTATGTGTGTCTGTGTGTGTGTTTGTCTGTACTTAAGTGATACTTTGAGGAGAAAATAACTTACTGCGAAAAAGCAGCTTTTGGCACTAGTTCCAATTCAACACAAAATACATGTAAAGCATTTTGAAACATAAGATTGAAACCAAACAGGGAAGTACATAATGTTCCTGATACACTATTCTACAATAAACCGCTTTGGAGTAATCCGAGATGCATGCACAAATAAGTACGTGCATATTGAGGCGTATATAAGGAACAACCAATTGCAAACAAAAAAAAAGCGTTACAAATATATCTTGTACAAATAATACCTTTCATGTTTCAACTATCTATGGCAGCGCATTTTGGAGAAATACAAAAGTACGACGACCGCACAACGTACATATGTACAGTCGTCTCGACATATTTCAGAAGGGATTCATTGTCCGTCAAAACGGATATTTCCGTCGCCCGTTGTGATATGTACGTACAAACGTCGTGACGAAGCGTCAAAATTTATCCAGAGATGGCTAAAACAATGACGACAGATTACTATAGACAGGGATCCCCCCCCCCTTAAAAGCAAGGGTACCCCCCATATACCGCAAATACCTCCCTCCCCAAAAAAGCAAGAATCCTCCAAGTGAAAAATACCCCTCAAAACGCCCCCCCCCCTTCTTAAACATTTCGATATCGTAGTCTGCACCATGACCCCCTCCCCCCGAGGTGGACACCCCTGCTATAAAGACAATCGGGGTCACTTTTAGGCTGTCATTGAAAATGGCTTTTTTTCTAATAAATATCCCCAGATCATTTCACGAGCTGAAAACTGTAATTTTCAGCCAAATGGCTTTTATACTCATTAATATTGAAAGCAGGTGGAAGAAAGAAACGGAAAATTAGGGTTCCACGAAGTATTTTTGAAAGAGTGATCTCTTCTTCTTCATGCATGATTCCCATTTTTCGATTGCTTCAAAACATTTAGTTTTATAAAAAAACGTAGAAATTGTACTTTTCACTAATTTAGTTAAATTTGTGAGTTAATTTCAACATATTGACGATAAATGAGCTAAATATAAACCCCATCGTTTTTTGACAACAATCTCTGCTTTCATTCTAAAAGCGAACAAGGAGAGCGTAATCCATACGTATTATTATTAGTTTGTATTTAAAACGAAAAAAAATCGTTGAAAAACATTTTGTAAAAACCATAAGAAAGATACCATTGACGTATTTATTCTGTTTTCATAAACTAAAACAAAACCTCTCTCCCCAATGAATGCGAAATCAAGCTCAGCTTGCATATCAGCAAGGTGTGCCGAACTCATTTTACCATTTGATGATTCATGCTATTTCTGAATGAAAAAAATATATATATTTCCGCCCATTATGCTGCTTCTATTATTTATCTTTTTCTTTTACAGTAGGAACAGATAAGAAAACTCTGATAAATTTCCAAGAAAATGGGCTTTATTACTTTCCTTTGTTGTATTATCATATCAACTGATAACAACATCAAGTTTTGCTGCTGATTAGTGCTCTGTATTTACATCTTAGCTCAAAGGATGTAACACAATTTCAATATCTTTCCTAAATAAGCTTTGAACGAGAAGATAAAGTGGATGTTGTGACAAGATGAATAACTGTTGTTGAGTTACCCAATAGCTTTTTCTCCCATACAACACGTGACTGCGGGGAATGCATACTCCAAGAAGACTATACTCCACTAAGTTTGCGGACTAATTTGAAAAGTAAAGTTAATTGCAGAATGCATGGAAGAAGAGAAACCTTTGTTCGCAGTTCTTATCGCCCAATGCATCTTTATGGCCCTTAAGAGGAAGAAGAATTTGCCACAGAGCAGTATTAACCTGATTATATTGCTAGTGTAATGATATAAAAGCGTCATCCGTGATTTTGCCTTAAAGTTTGATTTATAGTTTCATTGAAGTGTTAAGGAAATTTGCAATTTTAAATTACACAAATGCTTTCATGTATTCTGAGGATTTGCATAGCTGATACAAAAATTGTTAGAAAAGTCTGCATAATTATTCCTCTATTATTATTGTTACTGTTAATAACTACTGTTAGTTGTGATAATCAACCAAAGAAAACAAGAACCTTAAAAACAGTGTGACATATGGGTGCACTTGACACATCGACTAACTCCATAAAATAAAAAGTAGAAAAAAGTTATGAAGAAGATGGTGTTATCCATAGGAGTAAATAGGCCCTCGTGTTACATTTCCTGCCATCACATGGTCAAAAATGTAATGAACCAAAATTTAAATATAAATTCCTATGATAAGCATTTATAAAGCACTATTGAAACAGAAATGATGATTTTTTTACTTTCTTCTATATCTAATCTATAGAAGAAAGTATTGGATTCGTGCAAATTTTCGAATTTCGAATTTTGACGGATTCGAACGTTTTGAGGTGTGCTGAGTCCATTTCCACTATTTTTGGAAAATGTCTGTCTGTCTGTGTGTGTGTATGTGTGTGTGTGTGTGTGTGTGTGTGTGTGTGTGTATGTGTGTCACGTCTGTGTGTGACCAGTTTTTTGTGGCCGCTCTACAACAAAAACTACCGCATGAAATTGAACGAAATTTGGTACACATATGTGCCCCTATGTGAACTTATGCCCATTGGTTTTTGGCGCGAATTCCTCCAAGGGGGGTGGAGCAATGGGACGTTTTTTGAGTTACGCGTGCTTGCTATTCCTCAGGAAGTAACTGGCGGAATCAAACAAATTTAGTCCATATGTTGCCCCTAACAGGAGCAGGTGCTGATTCAATTTTGGTGTCAATAGCTCAAACGGGAGTTGAGTTATAGAACGTTTTTTGTCGTCAATTGTGACCGCTGTATCTCAAGAAATAACAAACGGAATCAAACAAAAATTTTTTGACAAGTAGCCCTTAGTGGGTATAAGAGCTGATTTTATTTTGGTGTCAACAGCTAAAAAGGGAGTAGCGCAATCGCCCGTTCTTTTTTTCCATTGTGAGTGTCCTATCTCAAGAAATAATGCTACGTTCTGGTTGAAATTTGGAATATATGTGAATCCATACGTAAACAGGCTTTGGTTCAATTTTGACTCCAATCGCTCCAAGAGGTGTTGATTTTTTTTTTTTTTTTTTTTTTTTTTTTTGCGAATAAAAATTATTCGCAAAATTATTAATGCAACAATAAGAAAGATAAATCGTAATAGATTGTCGTATGCGTATTTCTCGTGATTTTAATTGTATGGAAATGATCGGAAATATTATCTCAATGATTTAAAATTTTTAACTGTTGCCATCTTATATTTGTTAACAAATAAAATATTTGTAATTAATTCAAGCAAGGCTTTTAAAATAACTTTCAATTTTCGCTCTTTGCTTTGCTTTTGCAATAATTCAGACATTGGGATGGTCGTCAAGTTTTTGCATGTGTAATTTTGTTTTTGTTAGGAATATTGCTTCCTCGTCAAGCATGGGGAGGGATCAGAAAAAGGAAAAATATAGAAGAAAGTTTCGTGATGGCCACAACATACTAGTTAAGAAGTGGAGTTAATCGATTTGGCAGTTGAGGCATTCATATGAAAGAGGCAGAAAAAACAGATACAAATGTACTTGAACTAATTTCGTCGCATTAAATTACATGACGGGAGGGTGGGGATCATCGAAGATTTTATTGCAATATCTGGAAGATAAATATAACAATGTACAGGGAAATGGGACAAAACCGCACTTTTAAGGTAAGAGGTCAAATTAAAACGCTTAAATTGGAAAACGTTCTAGACATTAAAAATGTCAGCTTACTTCCTTTCACATTTGAGAGGCTCTGCATTGAGGTGCATAGTTATTAATATTTTTTACAAGCGTCCGCAAAATGGTGGTATTGTCCTATGAGTGGAGCAAATGTTTTTATTAAGGGTTGTATTTTTCTAGCACTCTTTCAATGACAGTACATTTAAAATGCCAACAATAGATGTTGTTATTTTGCGTACATTCTTATGTAGCTGAAAATGATAGGTAGAGCCCAGATTATATGCATATGTGCAATTGCATATTTAAGCCCTTTTTTATGTCGGTGCATATAAATGCATAGCAGCAATACGCATTTGTTTTTGAAAATTGCATATAAATGCAATTTTTGAAAACAAATGCTTAACTCTGCGGGGTTTTTTTTTTTCCTCCCAGTATTTTTCGGCACTTAAGAAAGATTTGGTAAAAGTTGAAAGAATATTTTCGTCTTTGAAAATACTGAATGAAAAAAGACTATATTAAACAAGAAAAAAATCATATTGCGATACATTTCAGAGAAAGAAATTGGCGTGCACACCATTTTCTATGTAAATAATTGCTTTAATATGTATTTACCTATTTAGCAACGAAATAAAAAAAAGCTATTTTTTATTCAGGTGTGACTACTTTCTTGGCGCGAGTAAAAGATATTAGCTAATAGTTTTTAGTTTTAAGTTTTAAGAGCATATTTTTTAGTTATCAGTTCATATTTTAGGTATTTTTAGTGCAGAAATGCATTCATAATTTAATGAATTTTAGTGCATATCATCCTTGCTCTTATGATACATTTATAACTAGTTCAGAAAAAAACATCAAATTATAAAAATATTTTAAAGAAAAAAAAACGAGATACAATCTCTTCCTCAAGAGAACAATGTAGCTTTTAGAAAAAAAAAATACACTAAAAATAACTACTAATCATTTAAAAAAAAAAGAATTCTTAACAATTTCTCACCAAACATTTTCTAAATGAAAATATTACTTTCTTCCTATTCCTTTATTTTCCTAAAATAAGCGTAAAACATTTTCTTAAAATAGTTGCGTTCGGCTCATAACACTTAAAAAGAAAAAAAAACTCCAAAAACCCATTTGCGGAGAGTCATGATTTCCCCGGAGTTTTGAAATAAAAGCATTATAAGAAACTGTTTCAAACTCCCTCCATATAAGTAGCCGCTTTCATACTCTTAAATCAATATTTCCGAAGAGTTTGGATTTTTATTATTTTTTTCCGATGTGAACTTCAGCACTGGCATGTCACAGTTATGCGTTGAATTAATCTATCAAAGATGCTAAGTTTATCCTGCAACTTTCCGATCAAATAATGGCTGGAAACTAAGTGTTACATAAGGTAGAATGCTTTCAAAAAAAAAAAAAAAAAAAAAAAACTTGGTAAAACTTTTACCGATAGACATTTTGGTATTTTAAATATAATAAATCATCGATTCCTTCGAAGTTTTCAAATAGACCATTTTTTTCTATCGAGTGATAAAAATTGGTCGTCTCAGGATTTCAAAACTTCCAGTATGGTTACTACGAGTTATAAAGTACTGGGTTTTCTTAAAACGGAAAACCGCTGACTTCTTTATCTTTACTAATAATAAAGCTGGAAGTCTGTATGTCTGTTACACGCATAACGCCTATACCGTTCTGCCGATTTTCATGAAATTTGGCATAAAAATAGTTCTTAGCATAGGGGTGAGCAACTCGAAGCGATTTTTTGAAAATTCAATTTCGTTCTTTCTCTATTCCAATTTTAAGAACACTTTACTGAACAAATTATCATAACGTCGACGAGTAAACTACCAAATTATGATAACGTGAAACCGTAGCATGGGTGAGCAAATGAACATAGCAAATTAGCGAGAAATTTATCATCCATTATTTGTAAATATACAGGCTAACAAAATGACCTTTTAATTACGGGCAAAGCCGTGCGGGTATTGCTAGCATTGAATAAACAAGATCTTAATTTTTTTTTTTTTTTTTTTTTTGTCTAATGTACCCTAATTAAATTTATTGCCCTGAATTTTGCAGTATCAACCTTTTAACAGATATAGTTCAAGTTAATTCATTATTTATGTTACAAAGCTAATGATTACGATACTCTGATATTTTTTTCATTAATTTCGCAGCTTTATTACGTTAAAAGTTTAAAAGTCCCTTCGTAAGCTTTTCGTCTTTTTTACGAACTACTTAACAGTATAAAGCACAGAGACTTCAGTTTTGCCCTTGTTTTCGGCTCATCAGATGCATAACTGACTTGGAGCCAGACGTCCCCTCATTGCAATTGAGATTACTTTCGATGTGGTAGCTAAAACTAATTTAGCCCATCAGTGAGAGTTCACAAGCATTGTGGGTCTAACTCGTAACCTCAAGGTTCAAGCAAAGGTAATAAGCTGCAAGTTTCAGCCCCTAACCGGGGCTAAAGCAGAACTACAAGCATATTCTAACATTTTGTTAAAAATATTTACAAACCCGTACAACTTACACTAAATCTTATCAGCAGTAGTTAAACAAATAACAATGAAATTATCATTTAAAAAATTCGAATACATGAATTCATTTTCATTAAATAGTAATTCATCTAAAGGTAACAGTAACTGGTATCATTAGTTCCATCGAAATTCTGTAAAACAGAACATTCAGTATGCCGTACACGAAGAACTTAAATTTGAAAACAACTTCAAACATAGAAATATTTCCATTTCGAATGCAAACATTTCGTTAAAATCTCCAACATGAAGTACATCATGAAAATAAAATTTTTAACTATAAATAACTGTTATTATTCAGTTATTCTAGATCGCCATGCTTGATTTTTATTACAGACATTAAATATTTATACTTAAAAAATAAACAGTGAATTCTTCACGAAAAGGAAATAGAAAAGGAGAAGTATGCTTTCTTTATTCTTAACAGAAAGTATAAATATTCATAGCTCAGAATTTTTATTTCATTGACAAATATTTGCATATTATAATAAGAACAAAATGATGTCTCACATTTCGCTCTAAAATAAATTTATCCTAGTTTATCCTAGAGTGTCACGTAGCAATGAAAAAAAGCTAAATAGTTTTATTTCAAACTTAAGCTAGCTAAATAGGCAACGATAAGGAGACATTTTGTTTTCCCACGGAAACAATTTTAAAGAAAACTAGGGAGCTCTGCCCCCAGCTCGCTGACGCTTGCCGCTCCCGAAGGTTGCTTCGAAATGTTATTTGGTTGGCGAAGGGAATAGTGGGTAAATTTCCAGCTGGGAAGAATTGAATTAAAATAAGAGTTATGTTAAAACAATATCAAAATCTTGCTTCCTTATCCGTAGAAAAAATAATTTGACTAAAACTCGCAATACACATAAAACAATGTAAAAATTTCTCCCACACTCGAAAAGAAAAAGAAATTTGCTTAAAATAAGTTATAATGAGAACAAAATAAAAATCTCCTTCTCTTTCCCCAATAAAAAAGAATTAAATTATAATACGTATAAAAAAGGCTTTTTTAATGAAAATATGCAAGACAATTTGAACAAAATACAAATCCCCCTTTCCCCACATAAAAAAAATTTAACTGGACTACGCATTGCAAGTTGAGCAAAATAAAAAAGATTATTCTAAATTTAAATAAACGTTCGTAATACACATCAATGCTGTTTGAACTTATGTTGTACCAAATTTCAAGGCTATACGAGCAAAGAAAGCTCTTCGACATAGTAAAACAACCGTGCGTAACGTTTGAAAAATCTTTTTCAAATTCAGTCTTCAGTACTAAGTGTTCGGTAGCTTACAGCTTGAATAAAGATTAGTCTAGAATTTCTGCCAAATGAGAAACACTAAATATCTCCTAGTCGAAATTATTGGGAAAACTGACACAGATTATCTACTGCAGAAAAGAAAACTCCTTTGAACGACTTAGAATGTTAAAAGGTGTGTGAATTCTTTCGCCTCCTTATTAATAAGTTTTTGAGAAATTTTGCTTAAAATATCAATTTTTAAAAAAAAAATTTAAAAATAAATAAATAAAGCTCCGAGGTGCACGTTTTCACTATCCGAAGTAATTTTGTACCAAACTTCAAGGCTCTGGGGTCTCTTGGACATGGGACAGTACAGACAAAATTTCTTTGACAAAACATTTCTTCAATAACGAGCTGATGTGTGCATCACATGACTTCCTTTTACACCAATTTAACGTTATTTCCCTATTATTGCAATTTTAATGTGATTCAAGAGCTAACTCTCTAAATATCACCAACAATGGCCACATTGAAACCAGATTTAAAAATTAAAAAAAAATTTAAAAAATCGCTAAATTTGTTGCCAAATTGGCGACAAAACTTGGCGACCAAAAGATTGGAGATAAATCACCAAATGTCCTCCAAATTATAACACCCCTTGAGTTTGCATCGAAATTAACAATGAATTCCCCCCAAAAAGGTGCAAAATATCCCTTTAGAAACACCCGAATGCAACCAAAAAGGGAGGTGCACAACTAGACCCCACTAGGAGTCTATGTACCAAATTTCAACTTTCTAGGATATACCGCTCTTGAGTTATGCGACATACATACACACATACGCACATACATACGTACATACAGACGTCACGAGAAAACTCGTTGTTATTAACTCGGGAAACGTCAAAATGGATATTTCGGGCGTCTATACGTTCTTAGGTACATATGTACGTGTGTTCGGGTCGAAAAAAAAACTCAACATTCATTTGGAGGTGAGCAAAATGGAAATTAAGGCCGATTTTTGAGTGAAAATTTTTTCGCTAATACAATACTTCCTTTTTTGTAAAAGGAAGTAAAAAGAGAGAATTGACCTTTTTGGTGGTTTCAATGGACGTAAACGATTTGAGATAAGTTTTATCAGAACAATCTTTAGGCTGTTTAGAACACAACCCCTACAAACATTTAGAGTAACTTTGAACCATGTGGTTAACTTCGTACCACTGCAAAATATTCACTGCATAACTCCATCTCACTACTAATGATAAACATAAAAAATAATAGTTAAAACTTCGATAATATAAGTAAGTTTCTATTGTTTTTCAAAACATAAAAATAGAATTGCCTTTCATTAAGATATTCCATTAGAAAATTCAAATCTACAGACGCCACAAATTTTGTTCAAAATACGCAAATCTCATAATACGTTAAAACAAACATTATTAGAATGTTCCTTAAAAGTAAAATATGGTGCGACACTACTGAAGCATGTTTACACATCAAAAGAATCATACTCATTAGGTAACCACATCACAGAAATTGGTTACCGAAACAACTAGATGTTGAAAAGGTTTGTCCACAAAATGCTCTGTCGCCTTACACAAGTTTAAAACAATTTGTTCCGACACTGGTTGCTGTAAATAAATGAACGTCGAAGTACCTAGTCAATGAATAGAACAAGCGAGGGGAGTGTTCCAACAATCCACAGCTCTTTGATACGGAGGAGCACTCCACTGAAAGAGGCAGACATATTAAAACCCGAGTCTCGATTAAAATTTGCACGGTTCTCTTGGATATGTGTATTGTTAAGGAGTGAATGCTAAAAAGTTGGTTGTAATTATTGCATGATTAGGAAGGGACGAATGGCAGCATTGTACTGGTTTTGTGATTTGAGGGCTGAGATGCTATTGCAGAAAACGTTGAGTAATTATTCTTGAAGAGTTGGAAATCTTGGGATTGAATAGTTGTAGTTCCATTTTTTTTTTAATTATCAACTCACATAATAGCTTAACAAAATCGAACTATTCCATGCATCTGTATTTACTCAATGTATTTGAGCAGTAGTGCCCAATCTTTTATTACCAGAGAACAGCACCTGATATTAAAAAGATCATTTTAGGCATGTGAAAACGTATATATATATTTAAAAAACGAATTTTTTTTATCTATACATATCTTCTATACATATAATAAAATAAGATGTTTGTGTGTGTGTGTGTGTGTGTGGCGCGCATCCTGGGAAAACGGTAAGGCCTAGAAAGATTAAATTTGGTATACTGGTGCAGTTTTTGCTGAAGATGTGCACCTCGGGTTTCGATTTTTGATATTTTTAAGAGAAAAAAAGTTATTTAATGTTTTATGCGTTTTTTTTTGCACTTTTTAGTACTTTTTACCTCACAGACCCCGAACCAATTGCACCACGCAAATATTTTTTGTACTTTAGTGTAGAAAATTTAATTTTAAACTAGTCGACCCGTGCGGAACTCCGCACTGTGCTTCAAATCGTTTCATAAGGCATTTCGCTCTTTAAGAATTTCAAAGGAAGAACATTATGAAGAAGAACCGAAAAAAAAGTAAGCGCAGAAGAGAAGGAATATAATTTAAAGACATCAGTAACAAAACCTCGTTAAATACAACGTTGTGATAATTTGATCATAGCTCCCCTTTTAATCGTACATATTTTCAATGCAAACATAAATGTCATTAAAAGTGTGGCTGAGTGGTGACTCGTGAAAAAGCAATAATTGTGCATGTGAAAAAACAGGTTGTGGCAAATACAGTCCTGCACGTGTCAGCATCTGACGGGAAAAAAAAGAAACATTAAAGAGAAATTTATTGGCACGTATTCGAATTGGCGCCATTCTGACTAACAGCCCGACACCCCAACAAACCTAGCAATTGCGCCTTCCTTTTCGAAAGCTATTCATTGAAGGAATGCGTGGTAAAAAACAGCAAAAAAAGCTTTTTGCCAAAAAAAATAATAATAATAAGATCATGCATCTCTGTTTTGTCATTAACCAGCATGATACGAATAAAAATTATTCGCAAAGCATGGAATTTGATTAAAGAATGACGAAGATCTCACGTAGCGATTGAAACAAACATTCTAGAGAAGTAATAAATTTGATTGAAAATAAGTGTTTTTATCTTTGAATTTTGAACTATTTCACATAGAAGGTTGCTTTAACCGTTACGGCTTAAATGCCCTCACATGTTTCTCTTTTAATCGAACACTTAAAATTCAAAACCAAAACCAGTTGAACTGAGTCCGTTCTTAAGTGTAATTTTTCGAACGTAGACAAAATGTATTTTTTTTTTCAGTAGAAAGCAGAGGAGTAGAAAATAATTTCTTGCCAATGAAGTTGATAATACTTTTAATGCTTTATATCGTATTCGCGCGAATTAAAAATTAAAGGTTTACTGAGTGAAACTCGTAGTTTTAATCGGGCGTAGTATTTTTTCATTTGTACAAAAGGTCGAACACTGCTATTAGAAACATCTACATTTTAGCATACAATAAAAATGTTTTTCTGCTTAAAAAGGATTTCTTTAGGTAAATCTAATACTTTTTTATGCTTACATTATGTTGAGTGGTCTGGATGTAGTCAAAGAACACAGTTCGATTAACAATCAACTTATCCGAATGATAACTGTAGCTTGCATAAAGGAGTCGAAACACCAAGTAGCATTCCTACTGCATTTATTTTATTGGGTGTGTATGTTATGAGCACATGTAATGCGTAGTACTAATATAAATTTGATATTATGTCGGACAGCCCAAGCTTGCCCGAAGTACAGATAGTTTATAGCCGAACGCTCTACCGAAAAAAACTTATCAATTAAACCGAACAACTAAGTCCAGTGCTGTTAAGATTTATTAAAATATGAACACACACACAGGCTATTTTTTTTTTTTTTTTTTTTTTTTTTGCCGAAAGCGACGTAAAAAATGGAAAACTGCATTAGAACTTTGCTTTAAAAAATGCATAAGAACTACAGGCAGCATCAAAATTTTGAAACAGCAAGAGGCGATTTCGAAAACTCGAATTTTCGACCGTAAGTCTTTTTTTCGTCATTGGCCAGCCTGATAAGTTTTAAAATGAGAGGGGATTAATATATAAGATAAGATATTGAAGAAAAATGTTTTTATTTTTGAAAATTTTTACAATTTGTTATCGCAGGCTGCTTAAACCGTTATAACTTAGATGGCAGCACGTGTTCATCATTTAACAGCACGGTTAAAATACAAAATAAATTGAAATATGCTTTCGAATGTAGTAAAAATGTGATAAGCTATTTGTTTTTTAGCAGAAAGAAGAAAAAATATATATTTTACCCTTCAAATTGAGGTAGTATTTTATTTATTTGTACAAAGAGTCAAAAACTCATTAGAAGAATATATATTTCAATGTACGATTTATTATTTTTTTTCTGAACAAAAAACAATTCTATTGTAGTCTGAAATCTTAAACCTGTTACTTATATTTTCGCTTACATTATGCTTTAATTTTCTTTCCAGAGCCAAAGCTTCAAAAAAAAAAAAAAAAAACACGTGCAATTTCGAAGTAATTTAGCACAAAATCACTGAATGTTTTCCTATCAGCAAGGAGCATTTCCTTCTCATTTATTCTATTCCCTCATAGTTGTTATTCATTTAATTCAGTGTTCATGTAATGCGCGATATTTCTCTTAATTTTTTTGTTGCAGATTGTTCGGACGTGGGCCGGAACACGTAATCTTCTGGTTACGAAGAGAACGCTCTGCCGATCAAGCTACTCAGCTCTGTCGGTCACAGCGCAAATTAAAGTTATAAGTTTGACCGAAAACCTTATTCTGGTTCTTTAAAACAGGTTTTTCGGCTAAAAGAAGCAATTTTCAGACCTTGGGTCTATTTTTCGTCAGTAGCCAGCACCATAAGCTATAAAATAAGCCGTAAATCAAAGAAATCGATCAAGAATTGAACGAAATTTGGCGTAGAAACCAAAAACAGGCTACAGAAATAATATATAAGGATATGATGAAGGAAAAAATTTTGAAAATATAGCAATTTTTGTATTTTTTATATATTTTTGAAAAAACATTTATTTCGCATTTTTTTCTGGGTTTAGTTTTTTTTCGAAACCCATCCTGCAAAAAGTATTGAACCCTCAATTCCAAAATTTTAGTTGGTAATAGTAAAAACATTCCGTCCCCTTCAGAAGAAAAAAGTTTTTAAAAATACACAAAAGTTTTTTTTTTACAATTTTTTAAATGCAGAACACGATGCGACCTGTAAGCATTGCCGGCTGAGTTCCGCACTTCCTCATCACGTGACCTAACTGAAATCGTTTGCTTTCTCTTCACTTTTTTTTTTTTTTTTTTACGTTCAAAGATTTCTCAGATCTTTATTTTTCCCAACTTTTTTTTTTTTTTTTTCTGGACTGTTTGCTATATTTATTTTTGGTCAAATATTTTTGCGCATTTTAATTCAATAAAAGTGGTGATTTTTTTTAACTTTTGCAAGCGCTGCTTTTTGGACACTACAGGGAACATAGAGCCTTTTTTGCGTGTAATTTTAAGTAAATAAATAAAGCCCGCGGTTTTTTTTTTTTTTTTTTTTTTTTTTTTTTTTTTTGCATGATTTTTGCAGGGATTGGTGCTTATGTTTGGTAGATAGAGAGATGATATTAAGTGGGCAAAAAATGTTTTTTTTTTTTACATAAAAAGGATTGTTAATTACTATCAGAGGTAGATATGCATGGATCGTATAGATAGATAGATAGAGAGAACGAAAGGTGGACAAATATAGAGGTGGATACAGTAGATGGACAGTAAGAAATAGAGGAACTTCAACGGGGGATCAAGAGCCCCCCCCCCACACACACCATGACTTTGAAAAAACAATGCTTTCACATAAAAGTGGAAATGCTTTTTGTTATTTTCCGACAAAATTTGCATGAAGAGTATGCCTTTTGTGCCTCCCCTCCCCCTCCCTGAAAAATATTCCAAAGGACATAACGGGAGATAGATCTAGAAAATACTTTATTCAACACAAAAATTTTTTTAAGCAGCCGCCGATGGCGGCAACCTTAGCGTAAAAAGGCGAATGTTAATATTGATGTATAGAGAAAAAGATTGATTAATACCATCGACAATTTTTTTTAAGCAGCCGCCGAGGAAGTCAACATTGGCGTAAAAAGCGAATGATAATATTGTTATATACAGAAAAAGATTGATTAATACCGTCGCAAAATTGTGTAAGCAGCCGCCAAAGGCGGCAACCCTGGCGCAAAAAATCGAATTGCGTAAAAAGGCGAACCAGCTGGTCGCCGCAGGCGGCTAGTAATAAAATAAGATGTTTGTGTGTGTGTGTATGGCGCGCTTCCCGGGAAAACGGTAAGGCCTAGAAAGATGAAATTTGGTATACAGGAACAGTTTCTGCCGAAGATGTGCACCTCGGGCTTCGATTTTTGATATTTTAATTAGAAAAAGAGTTATTTAATGTTTTATGTGTTTTTTTTGCACTTTTTAGTACTTTTTACCTCACAGACCCCGAACCAATCGCACCACACAAATATTTTTTGCACTATAGTGTTGGAAATTTAATTTTAAATACGATGAATGAAAAAATTTTGAAGATAGAGCAATTTTTGTATTTTTTATGAATTTTTGAAAAACCTTCAATTTGCATTTTTTTCCTGGGTTTTATATTTTTCTAATATCATCCTGCGAGAAGTATCAAAGCCTCATTTCTAAAATTTAAGTTGGTAATAGTAAAAACATTTCGCCCTCTCAAGAAGAAAAAAAGTTCTTAAAAATACGCAATAGTTTTTTTTTTTTTTTACAATTTTTTTAATGCTGAACACATCATGTCTTTCTACGCATCGGTCGAAAAAAGCGTTCTTCAATCTTTTATGCCTCTGACGTCACCAACTTGGATTTCGATTCGATATTTACGACGGAATCTTAATCGCAAACAATGTTAATTTCTTTTTTTACTATATAGCTTACTTCTACATTTTATGACGTGATGACCACGTGTTTTTCCGGCAGCGCTTTCTTTTTTTCTTTCCTTTTTTTTTTTTTTTTGTTTAGTTCAGGGATTGCATTTATTTCTTTTTCCATTCTCCCCCCCCCCCCAAGCTTGACCTTTTGCTGTATCTATATTACGTTACATTTCATAGTTGTGCGCATTTAATTCAATAAAAACGAGATTTTTTTTCTTTGTCACTTACTTTACTTCGTTACTTTTTGCATACTACGAGAATTTTAGAGATAACTTTTTTTTTTTTTGCTCTATTTAAATAAAAAAAAAGCGGGTTTGAATGATCTTCGTTAGGAAATGAGCGGGGAAGTTAAAATAAATAGAGATGGATAAGAAAACTTAGAGATAGATCGTAAAGGTAGATAGCCGCCGAAGGCGGCATTAGGTAGATACAGAAATAGAGATTTAGTGGACAGAAAATGTTTTTTTTTTGAATTAATACTTACATAAATAAAAAAAAAGATTGTTAATTACTGTCAGAGATAGATAGAACGTATAGATAGATACACAAATATAGAGGTCGATATAGTAAATGGACAGCAAAGAAATCATTTAAGGAACTTCAACGAGGTGTCAATGCCCCCCCCCTCACACACACCATGACTTCGAAAAAACAATGCTTTCACATAAAAGTGGAAGTGCTTTTTGTTATTTTTCGACAAAATTTGCATGAAGAGTACGCCGTTTGTGTCTCCCCTCCCCCTCTTTTAAAAATATTCCAAACGACGGAACTAGAGATAGATCTAGAAAATATTTTATTCAAACTACTAATGATATAGATAGATATAGATTAATTGATACCGCCACGAAATTTATTTAAGCAGCAACATTGGCGTAAAAAGGCGAATGATAATATTGATAATATAGAGAAAAACATTGATTAATACCGTCGCTAAATTGTCCAAGCAGCCACCGAAGGCGGCAACCCTTGCGCAAAAAGGCGAATGGAGTAAAAAGGCGGACCAGCTGGTCGCCGCAGGCGGCTAGTATAACATAAGCAAATGTAGAAACGGAAAGACAACTCAAGGATAATTGTTATCATTACTTGTTGCTTATTCTAATAAGGTAAAAATTGAATCTAATTAACAAAAAAACACTTTCTGGATATTTGGCTCCAAATTTGTGACTGTAATTAATCGTAGTTATCGATTTGTAACATTGAACTAAACAACAGGTCACACAAGTTAACTACGCAGGCTGCATGTAGCACGAGGACAGTAGGTTGGGCACCACTGTGCCTGAGCATTATGCATATCAAATTGAGTTTTCAGTTGAACAGTAAATGTAAATGCTTATTCGTAATTTAAAACTTTTTGGAATTTCTTAGCTTATAATTTTTTTAAGCTGGAATTTAATGATAAAAAGTAGGTACTATAAAGTCATTAATGAGTTATTTTTAACTCATTTAAAAGTATGGGTCAAACAAAATACACAGTATTGTGGCAATTAATTGGGAAATGTTTTTTTCTCTTTTTTTTCGTTTTATCACGCGTAAGTGAACGCATAAGTACTCAAATTCAGCTCAGAGTTTAAATGGCAGTTATTATCAAACTAGTAGCTGTTTGCACGCATCAGGTAAGTAGCAGGCAAATAAATTCATCTGCCAAGTGGTTAGAAGTTGGCAGAGTTAGTTGCTCGCTCGTTGTGGAAGTAATTAGAATCATAGATATCAGCCCTGAAACATGTGCTAAAGTCATTGCACATAGAGAAAACACACTTCTAAAACGTTATAAGAAATAGGCAAAATATGTGAAGTAAGTATATCAAGTGTAGGGAGGATATGGCAGCGGTTTAAGACAAGAGGGTATGCTGGAACCAACCGTATTGGGAAATGCGGCCGGAAAAAATCAACTTCGGCTCGTGACGGCAAAAGTTTACATCGAACGAGTGTTATGAATCCTCGATTATCTAGTTTTGGTCTGCCCAAGTACATGGTGGCAGCTGGTGTTGACATTGCACCTTCAACGGTGAGATATAGGCTTTTATAACGCGAGCGGAAAGCACGTCGACCGTACAAGAAACAGCTTCTTACGCCTCGCATGAAGACAAAAAGGTTAGAATGGGCACGGAAATGTAAAACATGGACTGAGAAGGACTGGAAAAAGGTTTTATTTTCTGACGATACACATTTTGTGGTTCAGGAATTTAGATCCAGGTTCGTGAGAAGGAGCAAAGGGGAACCTCTTCGTCCACACCACATTAAACAAGTGTCCACCCAAAAAGATGTTTTGTGGCTGTTTCTGCGTTTGAGGGATAGAATTCCTTGTTTCCATAGAAGGAATGATGAACAGTGCTAGCTACGAATTGATATTGACCCAAAATGTGCTTCCAACCATGTTTAAACTTTGACCCAACGGAGATGGCGTTTTTCAATAAGACGGCCCGCGATGTCACACATCGAAGCAAATTGTCAATTTTGGCACTAAAAACAAACTTACTGTACTGGAGTGGCCCAGAAACTCACCGGACTTAAATCCGATTAAAAATTGTGGGATATCGTTAAAAAACATCTTCATAAGTTTGACAGTGTTACGATGGAAAAGCTAATTTCGTTTGTTATCGACATATGGTATAAAGACGTTGAAATTTAAACGAGCTGTGCCAGTCTAGTACATTCCATGCAAAAACGTTTCTCTGCTGTTATCAAATCTCGGGGAGGTTAGATTAATTATTAGTTTCAAATGTACTCATGAAAAACTTGAATAAAACTGTTTTTTTTTTTTTTTTTTTTTGAAAATAAATGCATTTTCCAATTAATTACCACAATACTGTATCACACATCACTACATTTATTGCCAAAGAAATATGCACTAAGTTTACCTACTGCATTTGGAAATACGGTGACAATATTATTGACCAAAAAAAATTAAATAACAGAATACCATTAAGATAATGTCACTAATCGTAGATAGATATTTTGTAGATCAAAATATCTGTACTCCTAAGTTTTACAAACTTGCAAAAATGAGTTCTTGTTATATCTGAAGCGTTTTTTATAAAACACAATTTAATGCATTTTTAAAACAGTTTCATTTTCTTCTCACTTAATTTTCTCAAATGACTATTTATCGTTTGAAAAAAACTTCGGTGTAAAGCTTCATTTTTGATTTTTTTCTTTTTTTTCTAATTTTGCAGTGTTTTAAAATTATTTACAGATAAAAATGGTTTGGACTGAACTGTTTTGAGGCAAATTGGCCATATTTTATTTTTAATTTAAATTATAATTAAATTTTAGTACTTTCTCCCTTTTATACAATATCATGTAATAAATAGCCTGTACAATCAAAAATGTGAGTCGATTAAGCAATTTAATGTTATCAATGTTAATCGTGCGTTTGTAAATTGGCGATATGATAAAAGCTCTTCATTAGAAAGTTTCACGCGAATTTCCTTTCAAAATATATAAAACGTGTTTCACCAACGCTTGATTATAGCAACCCATGCTAATCCTATTTTGAGCTGGTTTTGAAGTGAACTCGTCCAAGACAGAGCGCCAACAATCTTGAACTGCACTACAAATCAATTCAAACACCCAACAACTACAAAAAGAAAACACCATCCAAACATATTTTGCCGAGGGAACAACCGCTGACTTTTCAGAATTGCTACACGAGAGTTAATAACGACTCCTATTATGGTTCTCCAGTGTCGCAAATAAACTAACACAAGAGGAGCTAGCTACTTAATGAATAGTAGAGACTCGAATTCGAGGATTTCGGCGTCATCGAGCCATCCACGGCTCTGGCGGGGAAATACTTCACCAGAAGGGACATATATTAAAAGCTAAGCCTCCATTAAAACTCGCACGCCTTGATGATTGCATGAATTATTAAACAGCGGAGGATAAAAAGTTGCCATCTAATTACTACATGATTATGAAGTCGAGTGGCGCCATTATTTTTCTTACTCGACGCTTTCTGAATGAAAGTGGTGAATTTTTGAACGAACTGTGGTATGAAATTGTAAAATTGATCAGTTATACTTTTTTAGTGATAATATTGTTTAAAAAAAATACAGCGAAACCTACAAATAAATATTTATATCTATTAAATTGAAGTATGATAAACAAACGCTTCTGTAACATTTGAAACTTCATGATTGTGTTTTCATGTTGATTTAACTTATGTAATAAAAAATGGATTCATTTTTTTAAAGCAATCGAGATTGCTTTTTTCCGTCGCTTAACGGTTGGCGTTCCGATTCTTTTGCATCGCTTTGTGGTTGGTAAATAGCGAGTCAGGTGATCCATTGCTAGTTGAGGCAAGTGGACCTCAAGTAAGGGGATGTCGTGTTGCCGTTACTGGGCGTTAATTTTATTCGCATTCCTATTGGTAGATAGCGGGTCACGAGATCCATTTCTCTCACCATAAAGGGCGAGTAGAACTTCTTTAAGGGAATTTCCTGTTACCGCGGGTAGGCGTTAATTTTATTCATTTTGCTACTGATAGATATTGAGTCACGGGAACTATTTCTTTACGTGGTAGGTGGAACTTAGGTAAGGGGAAGTCGTGTTGCCGTGACTTTGCGTTAGTTTTATTTGCTTTGTGATTGATAGACAGCGTGGCATGGCATATATTGCTTTATGGCGCTATATTTTAGTATCGTTGCTATATCATAGGAGTCTCAAATATCCTTTTTATCTTTCTTCGCATAGTTCCTAGATCTATCTTGATTGGGAAAATTTTATTAAAAGTTAGTCAGAAACCAACTCAAGTTAATTTTATCCTTACTTTTAAATTTGCTAGTGTATATAATAACAGAATAATAAACGCAAAATAAGAGAATACTATAATTGCGTAAATAAAAACCTAAACAAATAATAACTAGTTTGCAATAGTTAGTGCCATTTAAAGGGTAATGAATGCAACTGTTTAAAAAATCAAGTAATATTTTAACAATTTCAACAATACCAAGTTCTTGAAAGATAACAAACACGAAGGTCAATACATTGTCACTTTATTATCTTGACGCTTGACTTTGGAAGAACTCAGTTATATTTGTTCTGAATGAAAAAAAGGTTCTTATATTAGCACAACACCAAATATACACAAACCTACTTTTCTCCTTGCCCCCTGTTTAAACAAAAGGAGTGATTTAAGTCTCAGTGGGTCGGAAGACAACTTATCAGAGCCAGATTAAACATAAATTGGAAAAAAAAATAGTCAGCGAGTTTAGGGTTTCATGAAGAAAACTGAATCCATGTGCTGTGTACTCTGTATAGACAAACATACGAACCATTAAAACAAGTTGCAACTAATTGTTCTAAACAATTTCAAATCATAATATAAAATTCACTGCACAAAACAACAATAGTTTAATATTTTGTTAGCCAGCAAAAATTTATAACTCGAAACTTTCAGAAAAATCAATTTGTAATCTAAACGAATCAAAAGACTCTCTCTCTCTCTCTCTCTCTCTCTCTCTCTCTCTATATATATATATATATATATATATATATATATATATATATATATATATATATATATATATATATATATATATATATATATAACATCTACTGAGAAAAGGAGCATTGGGCATCACTGAAAACAATTCTAAAAAAGAAAATAAGAAAAAAAATTACAATGCTGCCTCCTATTCGTTCGAATCAATTAATCAAAATGTTCCAAAAAAAATCCCATGTGGGGGACCCTGAGGGGGGCGCAATTTCTTTAGTTCGCCAGGGGCGCTAGACCCCATAGTTACGCTACTGAAAACAGCACACTGAAAGAAAATCTTATTGCATTTTTCATCAACAAAAACGAAAATCGAGTTTAAAAATATCTTACTAAAACAAAGTAAGAAATTTAAATTAAATAAAACAAACCGATAAATTTGAAAATAATTCAATTTTTGAAGCCAAATAAGTTTGATCGACAGGAAAGAATATAAACGTCGCAAAGAAATTCGCTTTAGAAATCAACAAGCTGTTTTGAATAACAAAAACACACCATAACATAAAAGAACTAAATGCATTCCAAAAAGTTACCTTAATACAATGTATCTCCGACGATTGCTAGTGGCATATTTTATTTTTAACGAAGGACACCCCTTCGGAACAGTTTCAAAAAGTAACAAAAAACAATGTCATATTCTTAAAAGAATGAGGAAGAAAATACAAAAACTCATAAATGCAGCAACGATCTCCTTCAGAATCCGTTAACAGGATACATCCTTTGATCCACCCTTTATGGAATCCCTTCTCTTTGATGCGAGTAATAGTACTTCCTCAAACTGAAATTGAAAGCGATTCAAGAATAAAATCGTTCCAATCAAGTAGAACGCAATTTTTCTCGCGTTTGTTCTCCAAAGTGTGATAAGCAATTTCATAGAGAAGAAGGAAACTTATTACTTATATTTATTTCTGAAAGAACATTAAAGTTTCTTATGAGCCAGAGGTGAGATTTGGCAAAAGAATATCTGGGAAATTAGATTTTCTCACGCCATATACATATTGCAGAAAAAGAATGGGATTAATAAAAGTAGTAGGAAATACTTTAAGCCCTAAATAAATCATGGGGAAAATTAAGATAATTTAATGCGATCGAAAGTCATAAAATATAAAGTTAAAGTTGTAAAATATGGAAATCTTGGAACTCTATGAAATGCCAATAGATGGCGCTATAATTAAACAAAAATAGAAATGAAGTGAAGAACAATAAAATGTTTGTGTACAATACTAATTCTAAGGCACTTATTCGCGTGTGGTCGGGTTGAAAAAAAAAAAACTCAATATTCATTGGGGGATGAGTAAAATGGAAATTAAGGTCGATTTTGAGTGAAAATTTTTTCGCGAGTACAATACTTCCTTTTTTGTAAAAGGAAGTAAAAAGTGTATGTTTAGCGGATTTTCTCTTCAGTTATCACAAATTAAAATTATTCTTTATTCGAGTATAAAACCTTTTAAGAACTCAACAAATGAGATCCGGATTAATCGGAGGTCCGGGTAAACGAGGGCCGGACAAAAGAGGTTCCACTTTAATTGGGTTTTCAGAAAACTCAGGAGGATGGGATGAAGGCGAACTATCTCGGTCCTAAAATCTGCACTACAGTGGTAATTTTTTCATCTTACCATATTTTTTCCCCGACTTTTTTTTTTCCTGCATCTTATTATAAAGTGTAAAGTACTGCTTAAAATAGAGAACGAATAAGGAATTTTTGAAATATTTCAAATTATACAACTTTCATATGTTTCAAATGCTAATAATAACACAAAAAAGTTTTCCACTGGGAGCAATAATTCAGACAACTTGTGCGTAATTAAAAATCTCAAAAAATAATAAATAATATTGGAATGCTAAAGATTTTGGCCCATTCCCAAGTATTTTAGAATGCAAACGTTTCAAATGAATAATTTTTTGTAAACATCACAAATCATAAGTTTAAAATTGAAAAAAAAAAACAATATTTTATACAACTGCATTACTAACATCGTCTTCCATTATCCTGCCCCACATGAAGTAGAAAAAGCATTAATTCAAACAACATCAAAAAACTTTTTACTGTCGAATAATTCTCAAAATAAACATACAATGCAAATTTTCGAATGGAAAATTGCCAATAATTTATTCCAAGAGAAGATAAAATTTCGCATCCAGTCTTTTTCACATCAAATTTTAGCACAGCGTTAAACTAGCACATTGATATTTATTTATCACGATTCTTCTGATGGACCAGAGTTCTGCAAAACTGAAGCAGAGATTCAAACTTCAGAGATGACTTCAAACTTTGCATTTGTAGTCATGCTGTAATTTCGCGTTTTTCAGACAGAAAAAGAAAAACAAAATCTTGGTAAAGACGCACAATTTAAGAGTAAAAATTGCTTTAAAGATTGCATTGTAAGAAAGTTAACACTGCAATTACACCAAGAATGCATGCAGCAAAAACAAGAAATTAATGTGTCAGACAAATGAATTAATGTGTCAAGAATTAATGTGTCAGACAAATGTCGGTGATATACATCTATTTACAAAAAAAAATTATAAATGAATCACATCAAAAACTCAGAAACATTCTACCCATAACAACTCTTTGATTAAAAGTTTAATTTTTTTTAACCCTTAAAAAATTGCCAACATGCTTCTGAGATGGATTTGAAATTTAAAAAAAATGACGAAAAATCCTTGAAGCAAACAATGGATAGAATCACTGTACATAGCTTTTTGCAACACGATGAGCTTAGTGAGGAGAAAAACAACTTGCAGAGCAAGTCAGACACGAATTATCATTGAAATCCAACACATCAAACTCTCTGTATGTGTTTTTTTTTTTTTTTTTTTTTTTACTTTCTTTTCTTATTATTATTAATATTATAATCACAAAATTGTGCAGTAACTAGATCCTGGAATAAATTTTGCATTGATTGAAAAACATTGAAGGAAATCAGACAAAAATTACTGTAGATAACTTTTTGCAAGGTGTAATCAAATTATGTATTATTAAAAACCTACATGACGGTTTTTCCAGTAAATTTAATTATCCTCATATATATAATAGCGAACGATCGAGTAACGCTGACGTCATCAACGATGAAACTCGCGCCACGGCATGATAATTACATAATATTTTTCGGTAATGATTGACTAGCATGGAAAAGCTTTATTTTGGCAAGGCTGAATCGGATCCAGTCACTTAACTGTTTTACTGGTAAGACAGTCATTTTAAGGGAATGAAGAATCAAAAAAGTGGTGGAAAATTAACGCTATCCATGGGAGTTTAGGGTTAATACACGGGAGTTTAGGGTTAATACACTGGAGTTAGTTTGATAATTGAAATTTTAACCCTATAATCAAACAGGCAATTACTTCGTTAAAATATAGAAGAGTAGAAACAATTTTTACCCGATATACCTTGACTGGTGACTTTATAGTTTTAGTAATAATAACAAAAATTACTATATAATAATTTCCATAACAATTTTAAGAAATTGTAAAAATTTTACTCAAGTTTAATGTTACTTTAAAAGATTAAAAATAATGTACCAGGTATTTAAAACAAATATATTTTTTTACAGAACATGATTGTTCTAATTAGTTCCAAAGCTCATTTCTCAATGAAGGCTTAAAAAAGGATTTTCTTAATCTTTTTCCGATGTCTTAAAGAGTTCTAAAACAATGCCTTCAACTTTTCAGTTAAATATTTTCGGCGTCTTTCAAGTACCTAGCAGTTAAAAGTTTAGCTCGAAAATAAAAGTTGTGTAGTGGCGCATGTTCATCGACAATCAGGCTAAAATTTAAAAAAATAAGTTAGAATTTCCCGTCAACGTTTAAAAACGAGACTCAAGACTTTATGACTCAAGATTTAAGTTTTGTTCACTTTGAATTTTATTAACATTCCAAGAACTCATTGCTATCAATAGGCGTAAATATACCATTTCACGGATTTTTTGACTTCGCCGCCCCCCCCCCCCCCCGGATGGAGAGGAGAACCTTCTATGTGAATTCCTGAGTATCAAAGACCTCTACCAAAATTGACAAAGATCCGACGTAAACTGGATTTGTATTAAAAAAATGCACATACACACACGCACATACATCCATATATATATATATATATATATATATATATATATATATATATATATATATATATATATATATATATATATATATATTGTACTGCGTACGGCATTACTGCGTTGCACGATTTAAAAAAAACTCTCTAGGATTCTTTCTAGTTCGCTAATAAGTAAATCAAAAAATTTTCAAGTCAGTATTCATTCAATACATACAGACCAATATCAAACCAATATCAGGACAAACATCAAATTGTTCTTCCATTAATGTTTTGTCCATCAAACAAATATTCAATTGTAAACATATCAATAACAATGAAACCACTATTAAATATCACTTACCATCAAGCAAAGATGCAATTAAATGCATGTACTTTTGAAAACAATATCCAACAAAACATAAAACTAGTCTTTAACTTTATATATTGCCATCAAAGAAAAAATATTCAACCATAAATTATGCCAAACATATGCTCCCAACTTTTAGTTCAAAAATTTATTTTGATAAATCACCTCCACAGCAGCAACGACAAATATACTACATCCCAAGTACGTCCCACAAACTTACAGACTTGCCACCTACCACCCAATGGATTTCGAAAGCACGTGACTTGGCTTTCGAGAAAAGTATTGATGAATCCACTCTGATGAAAATATCCGATGAAACGTAAAATCCGCCGCCTCAATTTACATTAAAACGGAAACTCTCATTCATCATAATTTAGCAGCTGAAGAAAAGTATCCGGATCATAACAAAGGAAAAATAAATTTACTCCGAGCGGGCTAAACAAAATAAACGATGTTCCCTCTAACACGCAATTTTACCACAGAAGCATCGATTGTGCTGATCTGCTGATGTGTTTAAGTTCATGGTAAGGAACACGAAAACCTTCCGGTCGATGTATTTTTCCTCACCACCCCGAAATATTTCATTATTATCGGATTCTCAAAACTCGCAGATTGATTATTTTTACCAGGAAGAAGCATACATCGATTCAAGATATTTTATTGGTTGAGTGCCTTTTTGTGGATTCAAAAACGAGCTTCGGCTTTTGTATTTTATACAGAAATAAATTTTGCACTCATATTCTGGGAAGACATAAAACTGAAAATGGATCATTGGATATCGTATGAGGATATCTTGAACATGAATCAAAACCGCATGAAGTTTGAGCAGTTAAAAACATCAATATGTGAAATAAATAAATAAAAGTGTAGGTTGGCTTTGATAAGAAAACATCTGACCTTTGAAGAGTTCGTTTCTCTATGAGTAAAAGCGGAAGAATAATCAGACGGACACAAGCCAATAGCTATTGCAAAACGTTAGTATTGGCAAAGTGAACCAGTTTTCTTCACCTCCATTTTAACAAATGTAATCGTTTATTCCGCTGCTACTGAAGTTCAAGTTATGAAAAAAAAAACTATAAGTAAACCACAAATTGTCAAACAATTGCAGCAGAGGTTAGGCTTGCTCCACCTATAGTCTCTAGTGAGTTTGGGTTCTCATCGTCTATTGGAAACCAAACGAATGTTTACTTTGAAATTTATTTATTTTTAAAGCGTTTATAATCGGTATTGTTCAATTTTCCTCGTAAACCCAAACACTGATTAGCAGGGACCTCAGTGAAGTTGAAAGTACAAATCAAGAACAAACGTGAAGAAGAATCAATTCTCGGAAATAAATTTTTACAACATTTTAGTTAATCTCTCTTCAAAAACTACTTGCTTTAAGAACGTAGCCAGAAACTTTTTTCTTGGAGAAACAGTAGGTCTAACCTGTAAAAAATAAGCAATAGGCTGTAAATAAGTAAATGGATGGTCCCCATGTAGCAAAGAACAAAGTTTTATCTTATAATTTGATCCATTGATAGGCCAAATGGATGTAAATAAGTGAATGCTCCTCCATAGACCGAATAACACTGATCATATTTTCAATTTTTTATCAATTTACCTTTTCACACCCTCTTTACGCCCAAGTCAGAAAGTACTACTCTTGAGGGAGCATTTTTTGAAGTATTTTATGACGCGATTTGAAACATTGTGATAGTAGAATCATGGCATCCTCCAGCCACCCGCCAAAAAGGAAGGCGTCATAAAATAGTAGGAGAGTAAAATATGAATTTTGCACTAACGCTACTTTTGAAGCAACAAGACTCTTTCCCGTCATGGAGTGCCTGGGAGGACGTGCCAAAAAAAAAAAAAATATTTAAAAAAAACAGTAGACGGGGTGCTTTAACCGATGAAAATATTTGTTAGAAACATTTCAGGAAGGCAATGTACCCTTTTCCACTGTCTTATTCGAATATTTCTTTTTTTTTTTTGGGTATTGTACTCAGGTCCGACGAGAAGCCATGTCAGCCAAGTCGGAAACTAGGGGCCCAGGGCTTGGGGGGGTGACACTGACGCAAAAAAGAAAAAAGAAAGAAAGAAAAAGAAAGGACGAAAAAGGAGAGGAAGAAAGAAACAAAACCGGGGAGGGGAGTAACACCGACTAAGAGAAAATGTAAAGATTAAGTAAAATTTACTCCTTTGGTATTTACTGTTGTAGCACTTAAAAAAAATTCTTTCCTAGTAAGCAGTTTTGATTTTTTTTTTTTCTTTTTCTCGCCTTTTTTTCTTCTCCCCCCCCCCCAAACTTTTTTCTTCTTTTCTTCATTTTCTTTCTTTTTCCCCCTTTTTCTAATTTTCAACCTTTTCTTTTCTTTTTTTGTTTTGGTTGGCGGGAGTGGCCCGGCGTCATAACTGACAAGAGGCCCGCCTTGGCTCTCTGCGGTCCTGATTGTACTGCAGATAAAGCAATAATAATTACATAAGTTATTTTTTAATAATGCAGTGAAGTTTTATTTTGTAACTTTTACGAGATTATCTTTTTAGAAGTTCGATTTATAGTCTGTATGAACAAATACAAACTCACATGGTAAAAAAATTTAAGATATGCCACAAAAATCCTAATTCTTTAAGTTTAAATTACATTGAGCAATTCAACCAACCCGCTTTCTGCACAACTGCTTCTAGAAAAGATGAACATGCTTTGAAAACTTGGTCAGATCATTGGGTGTTTCAGACGATGATTGAATCGATTATTGTCATCTGAGGAGCACACAAAACAATATCCTACTGAAATATGAAGTCAGTGTAAACGCAAAACATGCATAGGCAATAAACGTTGCAATTCGTGCTGCAGACCGTTGGTTGTCTTATAAATAAAATACACAGAATCAGCATTCGTTCTTCAAATGATTCCAAATTGGTAGTCATTTGTGAAGGAGCAACAAGCACATAGGCCATCATCGTCCCAAACACAGATTGTCGACAACTGATCTAACCACCGAGAGATGGCATCACAGGTCGCCTCAATTTCCACACTTCAGATATGAGATTGAAGGGAAAGGAAATCTGCTCCATTCTCATACACTCATGGTGAACAACTTAACATTCGACCGTGGGATTTTCGAATCACAGATTAAACGAGTACACTCCACACACATACTTGATGGTCTTTTACGGAATCGGGATTGCACACATGATTCTCATTAAACTGCGATAATGAGGAAAGTTATAAACTGGAGAATAAAATGAAATGTTACTATCGAAAAGCTTGAAATGTTTGCTCTAGTTTTAATGTAATAGGATTAGTTTTAACCCTTTAAGAGGCCTCGACGTTTAAAATTCCACTCTTAGATATATCACTTAGTAAAGGAATTGTACGTCACGGTCGCTTAAGGAGGAATAAATTTCACACATAATTTTATGATTCATTTTCATTAAAACCTTTTCAAACGTAAATAAATCAGAAAAAAAGTAGCTTTTTCTCCCCAATAACTCAAGTCTTGTAACTAACTGCTTTGAATATCCAGAAAAGCTCTAAAAATAAATCAGGAAGTCTAATAAAAATAAAGGGGTAAGTTTAATCGAAATTCGTAACATTTTAATACGAGCGAATTTGGGATGTAATATCCCGCACCATAATAACGGGAAAATAAATATAACGGGGAAGTAAGAATTCATCCCAACTGTTTGCAAAGAGGAAATTTCGGAGGAAACGCTTGACAGCTTTGACACGAAATCGGGGGTGGGGTGGTGGAATATCAACAAAACGAAAATAATGGAAAGGTTAATAGGGAAAAAAAGATCCAGTCAGATAGCAGTTTCAAAATTCTCCCCTCCACGATACGAGACGCAGCTAATAACAAAATGAAGTTTTCGATAACCAAAAGATAACATTTTCAAGTGTTTGTTTTGCAATTAGAATTGGAGGCTCGTTATCACTTGACTTGTTCTAGTTTTTTTAAAAAAGATTTTTGCCATAATATGAATTTGATAACTCGATGAGTGTGAAGGAAATCGTTCAATGTCTTCATCATAAACAAGTGAAATGGTGGAGGTAAAAGATAATTAATGAAATATCAGATTTGTCTTCAGCTAACGGAATAGGAAAAAATATTTCTCGTAAAAAAGACTGGTAAATATGTCGCTGCTCCGAAACGAAACATCACCTTTAATTAAAATTTTATTAACCGCATACAAGTCATATTGAATGAATAACTAAAAGCAAAGTGTTTTTTTTTTCTGAAGGCATGATATGTTTACCTCCCGTTTCGCCAATACCAATATTTATTTCCCCCTCTTACTGGGAAATTCCCAAAAAAAGGGAAAACTGTAATGGTTTACTCTCCCAGTTCGCCGACACTATTTTTCCGAAAATGAAAAGAATAATTGAATACATTTTTTATTTATTTGAAAGATATTTATATCATATTTGATGATTTTACAGTCGTATAAAGAAAGTACGAAAACAAATCGTTAATAACTTGCCAGAGGACTGATATCTTTAACATTACTCAGTTCTACAACTAGACAACGCAGTATTTTGTAAATGTAGCACTTTTTTCAGAGAAAGTTTAGTATTTTTCTGTTTCAAAGTCCGGCAACTTTGCCACCAATTCCTTATCAACGTCCCCGAAATACTAAAAAAGGCAATTAAATATGCATATAGTTTAATCTTTTGGAATATTTATGTGTCTGTCTGAAAATATGATATTTTTAGCCATTAAAAGAAAAAAGAACTAAAATAAAAGACACATATACCTTAAAATAAGAGAAAGTATTTCTGGCCGTTTTGCAAACGCAAGATTTCATTTCTCCATAGTTCCTGTCGTTTCGCCGACATGAAATCCCTAAATATCTCAAAAGGCTACAGGTAGGGACAAAGCTAACCTGGCAACGTGCTGATGATATGACCAGACTTTCTGCTGCTTTCCCAATGCCCCAATTAGCTTCGCTCCAACTATAGATCTAAATAAAGAAATATGCAATTCGTTGGAATCAACCACTTGTTTGGCGTGTGCAATAACAAATAAGTGCCAAGTAGACGGCAAATTATAGTTTTTTTCAGAGAAAATGTGGCAAAGCTTCTGGCAACCCATTTGCTTTAATTTTTCTACCTTTTCATTGAACAAAGTCCGGTTAGCAATAACGGCAGATGGTATTTCTATTCCATTAGCAGGTTCTCAAAAGGTTTTTAACTGACGTATAACTACTAGTAATTTTTTTCTTATTTTATTTATCATTGTACTTAAAGAATATAAAATTGTATTTTAAGAACTTTTCACCACCAAAATTTTGCATTATTACTTGTAATTTAAATAAAATAGAGGTATCTTTATACATATTTCATCACGTGGTGATAATTCCTATTACCAAGATCGAAGAATAACTAATAATGCTCTCATTTAATTTTATTAGTTTCAAACAATAACACGCATTTAGCAAAAACAAGGATAATGCATGCAATTCAGGTAACAAAGTTTTAAGAAAAAAATCAATAAATTTTATACACTAAATATTGGCAACAGAGAGATCCTGAGCCAAAATTCTACATTTCTACAAAGCCTCTTTGTGAGTCATGTAATTTGGGTAAGACCAATAACATACACTCACTTCTACACAAGAAAACATCGAATCAATGACTTAGCTAGTGTGCTAGTAGTATACAAAAATATTTTACGCATTTGCAGGTGAATTATTGATGGTTGGCGCCTTTTTCAGTGATTTTTTATATAGAAACGTGCGTTTGAACAGCACGACGCAAACATCAACTAAAATTCTTGCTTTAATATAACCAAATTGAAATTTCATTTTACCGATTGAAGTTTCAATGTAATTTAATTTAATTTCTGTACACATCTTGCACTTCCTTACACTTATATTTTGTACACAGCTTTACTATATATGTTTCTACATAGCATAAAATGACATCTCCAAAAAGCGTCTGTTTGAACGCGTAAAACTCGAGAACTACCCGACAGATTTTGCTGAAATTTTCACAATATCTTTCTTTTAGCACCGGAAAGGTTTGCAGACCAGTTTGAAAAAAAATCGATAAATTGCTCTTTATTTATTCCAATTTAGTCCCAATTGTCAGTTAAATTCCCGATTATGGGGGTGAAAAATTACTTGCACATAAGGGTGATTCTCCAAAAACCTGACATTTTCCAGTCACAAATTTTTTAAAAATAAAAATGCTGAAAAAAATTATACTTACTCTTTATTAGGAATTTATTAAGGGGAAAATAGAGGGCTTAACACTTAAACTAGCACTTAGAGCGGACACTTTAACTATGCTACACCCTCAAAACAGGGGGCCAAATTTTCATACAGCAAGAGACTGACAAACCGCACCAGGAGAGTTACAGAATAAATTCCTTTATGGGTTATCTACAATGTAACTATAGTAATAAAAAAATAACTGAAGCATAAATCAAAAAGTATGGTTATTAAATGACAAAACAAATTTTATGTAAAACCTCCCTTAACGGACACCGCCAATTTCTTCGAGTACAAGTCCCATATAGGTTTTTCCATATCATTCACTCTGAATAGCTTACACTCTGAATAACGGACATTCATTTAAACGAAAAAAAAATCGATTGCTACGTTAAAACTTTCTTTAAGTTAACCATGCACAGTATGATCAAATTCGCAAAAAGAAAAGTTACCTTCTCATTACCTGCAAATCAATTGATGGTTCAGGAAATACAAACATAAAACAAAAAGGGAATCAGTAATATTAATAACATATATTTTACTTTTATTTTAAAGCAACTCAGAAATTTATAGCAACTTCACTTATCTACTCGAGCAACATTTAGATAAACAAATGTCAAACCAATAAATCTCTTTTGGAACGCTTAGTGTGAACAACAACAAAAAAATAAATAAATAGAAATATTCCACTGATACATTTTTTATTTATCGTTTGCCAAATTTAACTTTCTTTTTTTCAGTCAATCTTATTTTCAAACTAACGTAATGGAAATAAATCCTTCTATTCTACGGGATGCATTAAAAATGCTTGAGAAATAATGCTAGGATAGTAATTGTTATAGGACATGATTTAGACTTTTTTAGGACAGGAATATGATACTGTTTTTAGGACAGGAGTATGACAAATTCCATACAATTTACCTGTTATGTAGGCATAGGATTATATTTGAGGTAAATAATGTTATTTTTCTATTCTAACCTCATAATTCAACCACACACTATGAGTAGAGTTGCAATTTTTCGTTTATTTAAAACAAAAATATTATCCAGGAGAATGACAGCGAAAATGTTTCATACCCTATTCTTGAACTTCAACATTTTAATGAGAATAGCAGACAAATCATATTAACAAAACACACAAGGAATCCAACAAAATGGTGATAATAAACAGTTTTATAGAACAGCAGATTAAAAATTCCTTTTTTTATCTATAATAATTGAACTCATTCCTAGGACAAGAGAACGACATGAAAACCTGGGGACAAAGTTTAAAATGATGTACTTTGATGATTTTAAAAATTAAATTTATTTAAAGAATGCTATTTTACACCTTGAAGCATGCTTAATTTTGTTCTACAAATTGAATTTGTGAAATGTTGACATAAAATTTTTAAATAATTTAAGATCACTTGAAACACGGATGGGGACACGCTAAAAGTGTGACTTTCTGGTTATTCAAAAATTTTTGCTGAAAAAACTAAATGTGTTATTGTTTTAATAAGAGTAGAATAACATCAGATAAGTTATTTCTAACTAGTATTAAAAAAATTAAAACACTTCCTGGGTTAAACAATTTTTGTGTAAGACTATGGGGACATAATATTGTTAGAATTTTGAAGACTCAACCATTAATATTATATATCGTTGGAAAGGGTAGAATTTTCCGCGTTTTACGCAATTTCATTCAATGCTCTAACTTAACTGCGGCGGAAGTTATTTGCGTTTATAGCTCGAATTTTGTTAGGCTTAGCTGAAATTTAGGCACTACTTTCTTCATTAAATCTATCAATAAAAAGTGAAGGAACTGTCCCACAGTTTTCTTATTGACACCACTTGAAAAAGCAACATTTTTTACTCCAGATCTATCTCGACTTATGGTCGAAAATCTAAGCTTCTATCTCAAAAGGAAAAAAAGTTACAAACCCCCAATGAGTAGGACCCTGTCCCAATTCGTGATTGCGAAGAATATAATTTGAATTCAAAACTTCAGAATTCATTTTTTTTTTTTTTTTTTTTTTTTTTTTTTTGAACTTATCTAAGTCTGATTGTTGAATATGAAAAAATTGAATGGAACACTTGACGCAATTTTTATTTTCAAGGTCGACGGGGTAAAGCCGGGCAACGCAGCTAATATATATATATATATATATATATATATATATATATATATATATATACACACACACACACACACACAAAACAACCTTTTCATTTGGTTTCTTTTCTGTAAAAAAGTTAGCAAAAAGAAGAAAAGATATTTTAATTTCTTTCTAATGATTATAATGTCTTTCTAAATTATCGCTACTGACAACATGCATAAAATTTCACTAATGAGAGAAATATAATTTCCACATTTTTTACTTTTAAAAAATACAAATACCACTTTTAAAAACTTAAAAAGCTCGATCGGCATTTCCAACCATGAGTTTTAAGAAAAAAATAAGTTAAATGAGGATAACACAAGGAAAATACTCTTTTAACAGCTAGAATTTTCTAGAAGAATGAGAAAATTTTGATCATCAGAAACTTTCAACCGCATTCAAAAGAAGAGAATTGAGTGGAATACTTTTATCGATAAAATTTTCTTTTTATTTCATATTCTAGAAAAGAAGTGAGGAAGATAAGCAAAAAATTAATTTCGTTTTATTTAACTTGGTTGAATTTAATCGGATTGTAAATGGAAATTTTTCTTGCAGGTTATATTTGAAGTGATTATACAAAAAAAATAATTTTAAAATAAGTACGCATTTTAAATAATAGAAAAGTCGTATTTAAAAGAATATTTTAACGTAAACCAGCTGAGCCCTTTTTCCTGAAGTGTTTGAGCAATAGATATATTTTATTTACTTTTAATGCAAAAAAATACGAGATAAAAAAGCAACTTACTGTGATTTCAACATTTTAGAGCACTTGAAAAATCAGTAAAATCAGCCAAAGTAATTGAAACTTTCTTCATTACAAAACAAATTGCGATAAATTACTTTAAATATAGGAAAAAATGATTTAATTGGGGAAAACAATTTTTGTTTTTCCGTCAAGACTAATAAAATACAAAGCTGTGAAATTCAGGAAATTAGTTTTTTATTCTTAAACAACGAGCTATTCGAAACTTCAACAAAATAGATAACTTTACTCAAGGAGAAAAATTAATTAAAACGATAAAAGGGAGAGAAACAAAAATTTAGGCTAGAACTAAAAGAGTATACTTTTTCATACTTCAGCAAAGAAAAAAAAATCTCATCTTTACGTCTATTTAACTACCCATACTAGTTTCAAAAGTTACTTCACAATCAATTTTTTTAAACTGTTCTGATCATTCAGTCAGAATATAAATAACCTTTAAAGTTGATAAAGTCTAGAACGCTTTGTAAAAAACTCTGATAATTTGATTTCTTGAAAATTTACCATACTTATTTATAATTGCAACTTTCAAATTTTATAATGGAGGATTTTTGTTCTAATTCAGATGTGCGTTTTATTTCGCTGCGTTTGTATTTTTACTTCTGCTGTATGAAAGACAGATTTCTTAATAAATTGTACCTCTAATGAATAATACATATTTTTTAATGACCATGAAATGTTACGTCGCAATTTGAAAACCGAAATTTTTTGCTATTATAAAACTCCATCAACTGCGTAAAAGTAATAAAAAGAAATTGAGACAGGTTCGTGTTGTCAAGGCTCGCGAATGTCGCAAAACGAAAAAGATGGATCGAGCGATGCTGAAAAAAGTACCTTGACGCCAAAATCGAATTGAAATTATAGTACAACTCCGATTATCCGAACTCATGTGATCCGAATCGCTGATTATCCGAATTGTTTCAAAATTGTGATTCGAAAAATAATGATTCTGTCTAAGCAATATTCCCTCCGCAAAACTAGTCAAACAGTTAATTTTACAGTATGCAGCAAGCAATGACTTTCATTTAAAGTACAGTGTGTACATACTGTCCAACTGTAGTAATGTACAAGTAACTTGTAAGGACGCTAACATATAAAAGTGTTGCCATTTCATTTGATTAATTAAAAACTTTCAATCCTCAAAAATAGTTTTTTCTCCCATTTCAACATGCATTCAATAATGGGGTCGTTTCCAAAATTTTAAAAGTATTTTTTTCGGAAAGAACATGCTTAAAAACATAGGATCTGACCATTTTTTAAATAATTTGTTTAAGTTTAATATTTTTAAAAAATTAATTAAATCGTGCGCTTTCATTGTTTACATTTCTTGCCGATGACATCACAAATGATGAAATGCCATTCAGTGTTGCCATTCACAGAACAAAATATTTAATTCGCATCTTAACTCACGTGCATTAATTGGCAACGATATGGTTGATAGCAAGCGTAGAGCGCAATTTTAATTCGCTTCTTGATTATCATAACGTGGAAATGCGATAGAAAAATGCGACAAAATGCACCATTTGTGACGTCATCAAGACCACGCCTTGTTTGAAAAATCGGATATTTAAAAAATTGATTAAAAAATGACTGTTGGGAAAATAAGTCTTTTCTGGGTCCATTTTTTTTTTTTTTTTTTTTTTTTTTTTGCTAATTCTATCAATTTCAGTGACTAAAAGTACTACTTTTGACTGAAGGAATCAACCCCATTAATTAAAATAGACCCTTTTTTAGGACAAAATTCGATTATCCGAAATTTTGATTATTCGAATGGGTTCCGATCCCAATTGATTCGTATAGTTAGAGTTCTACTGTAGCATCACTTAGCTACAGAAAAAGGCGTCAAGAGCCTTTTGGAAGCATTGGACTTCAAGTAAAAACGAAGGAGCGCAAGCGCAACAACACATTATTCACAAAAAACAAAAACCACGAAAAAAAAATTGGCTTCTTTGTGATTAATGTTGAAATTTCGGCTGCAATTAGAGTCGGAAAATTTTGTTGAGTAAAATACTTCTTTGCTTTGAATAAGAAAGTAAAGGTGTGCTTGATTTGAAAACTTTCCAGCTAAAAACATCGATTTCAAGGAATTATACTGAGACTCAACAGCTAACTTTTCGAGAGAATAAATGTGACGTATCTTTCATAAGAACTAATAGCTTTCTTTCTGCAAAAAATAAATTTGTTTTGCTTTCAAATGAATGTTTTAAAAATTTAGAAAGTGTATTTGGGGCATAATTAGGAATATAAGCTAAGTGAGACAGATAGACAATGTTAAAAAATCGATCGAAAAGTTCCTTTAGCTTTCGGCGAACTTACTGATAAAATTATAGAAAAAGTATCAACGTATTTTAATTTCGTAAAAATACTACGATGGCTTTAAAACTTAAAAATTCCTATTAAAATTTAACTTAATAACCTGATGGATTATTATTTATGTCTTTGGGCCCAAAAAAGGATAGAATTTGATTAAAAGTTCATCATTCTTTATTGTTGTGATATATGAACCCTATAAATAACACTACCAAGCCATTACTTCGGTTATTGACATTTAATGATCCGACAGAACTGGGCCTCCGTCTAGTACCATGGGAACTAATGAATCTTACGACGAACAAAACATTCCAATGCCAAGAAATGATACTCTTGTCCCATGTTGGATAACAGCTAGAATAGGGGAATAGATGAAATAATGAAGGAGTAACTTATTTTAGGGTAGTAACGAAGTACTCTTCGGGCGGCATAAATATTAATAAATAATTAAAGTCGCGAGTAGAACAGACAAGTATAAATTTTAGCGTTTGTATTTTTGTTCACCAACATCTCCAAAACGAAGTTCGACGGGTATATTTGACCATTTGGGTCATTTTTCCTAAACAGCGCAATTTGGACAGGGCAAGGAATGGCATTCACTGTGCCAGGGACACTTAGAGGAAATAATGCGTTTTACTGACGATATTATAATTTATGTGGGAAAAGGAAACACTACTTTTATGAAATTGAAAAAGATCCAATGTCGTGGTGTCCAAAAAGTAGTTATTGTGGTTATTTGTTTCCCTTACATTTTACTGGGGAAGGACGACAGGGGAATGACAAAAATTAAAGTTAACTTATATATTGTCATAACTGCAAACAACAAATATCAATGTCACTTAAAGTAAGGGGGGGAACTCCATACAAACAAAAGTCAATAATTCATTGAGCGATTATTACAAAATTAAATGAATTATCAGAGACAGGGTAATGACAGTCATTAAAAATACTTATCAAGATTTAACTTGAGATCACCCGAATAATACTCGGCACCGTGTATTCATTCAAAAAGAACTAATTAAGATTATTTCTATGATGAGACCAGAATTCAAAGATTTAATTATGAGTTAATACAACTATTACCAGGTGTGAGAAACATTCATTCCATTCCTCGACAGGGGAATGACAAAAAATCAAAGGACATTTTTTACTATTTTTTTTTAAATAGTGCAAACCTTGAAAAGTTTTTATTTTTCTATTTTACAACATTGCATAACACTTGTTAAGAGGTTAAACAACAATTTCTGTACAAATATGCATGGCTTCCTGAATCTCTAGAGCTGATTTTGCTTTAAGGTGGAGGTAGGGACACGCAGGGGAATGACGTTTATCATGTCAAAAAAATTATTTAAATGTATAATAATAATAAAGTGTTTGTTTTAACTTATTTTACAAACATAAAAACATGTTGTTAAAGCATTCTAGCGTCAGTTTTATTTCTATACTAGTTAGTTTGTTATTTTTGGAGCAAGGACAAGAATTTAGCAGTTTAGAGAAAATGACCCATTTGCGCTTCTAGACATTATTGTAGTGCCGTGGACAAGTAAAGGGTAGTGTAACTGCTTTTTTTCCCCCTTTATTGTACGTTATCTTTATTGTAAAAGCTTGCTTATTTGGTTTCCGCTAAAAAAAAAAAAAAAAAAGCGCGAAAAAACTCTTATTTCACGTTACCTTTGAAAATTGCTCAACTGTTTTAAAACAAATATCATAATAATGAAAAAAAGGTTTCTCGGTAATTCATGAAAACTCTTTTACTTTATTATAATTTCAAGTCAATTTTTTTTATAAATTTGATTTAAAATTTAAAACACAATAACTTAGTTTCAAATACTTTTGCTGTTCCAAAAAAAATGCAAAAAATAGTTAAATATGGCCAGTGGAAAAGTGCGAGCATGTAACGTGTTACAGTAGCTTACAGAAATGGTGACATGGACCTAGGATCTTAACGAAGTCTGTCGACTATATTGAGCCCGGAAAGTACCTTTAAACAGTCACATGGCAGATAAAAACCGGTTTGTTGTTGCCTTAGTCAGTTATTAAAAGTTTAAGAGATAAGCTCTGCAAAACAGGAATATGATTAGTGAATCATATTTTGAAACTGGCTAAGACATTTTTGGAATGATTTCCGAAAAATTGGGGGAATTGGCTTTTCAAGAGGCTGAGAAAAATAACATGTCCCACAGATTTAATTAAGACAAAAGGTCTGTTAGTGCTGTATTCTCTGGTAGTTTGAAACTTAAGCTTCTGGTTTCAGTAATAAAACGGTAAATAAGTTATTTAACATTTTATAGAGCAAGTACAATCTTGCGTCGACCGAAAATTTTCAAATTCGAATTAACAAAATTCTCAACAGTACAAAAGAGGTTGAAAAGATATTAGCTAAGAAAAGTGTTGTACATGTTGGGAAAATATCAAGCGGTGAACGAGGTGTAGTGACAACAGCTGTGCGTTGTGTGAGTGCTTTTTTTTTTTTTTAATCCGAAAATAAAACATTTTAGAAAAAAAAATCTATCTTTCTATAACTTATTGTTATTCGTAGTGTTAATTGATCCCCTGTTATAAATATATGTAAATTACGCATTGATTTTTTTACTTTCTTCTATATCTAATACATAGAAGAAAGTATTGGATTCGTGCAAATTTTCGAATTTCGAATTTTGACGGATTCGAACGTTTTGAGGTGTGCTGAGTCCATTTCGACTATTTTTGGAAAATGTCTGTCTGTCTGTGTGTGTGTATGTATGTATGTGTGTGTGTATGTATGTGTGTGTGTGTGTGTCACGTCTGTGTGTGACCAGTTTTTTGTGGCCGCGCTACAGCAAAAACTACCGCATGAAATCGAACGAAACTTGGTACACATATGTGCCCCGATGTGAACTTGTGCCCATTGGTTTTTGGCGCGAATTCCTCCAAGGGGGGTGGAGCAATGGGACGTTTTTTGAGTTACGCGTGATTGCTATTCCTCAGGAAGTAACTGGCGGAATCAAACAAAATTTGGTCCATATGTTGCCATTAACAAGAACAGGTGCTGATTCAATTTTGGTGTCAATAACTCAAACGGGGGTTGAGCTATAGAACGTTTTTCGTCGTCAATTGTGCCTGCTGTATCTCAAGAAATAATGAACGGAATGAAAGAAAAATTTATCGGCAAGTACCCCTTAGTGGGTATAAGAGCTGATTTTATTTTGGTGTCAGCAGCTAAAAAGGGGGTAGCGCAATCGCCCGTTCTTTTTTTCCATTGTGAGTGCCCTATCTCAAGAAGTAATGCTACGTTCTGGTTGAAATTTGGAATATATGTGAATCCATATGTAAACTGGCTTTGGTTCAACTTTGGCGCCAATCGCGCCAAGAGGTGCTGATTTATTTTTATTATCATTATTTTTTAGCGAATAAAAATAGTTTTATTAATGCAACAATAAGAAAGATAAATCGTAATGGATTGTCGTCTGCGTATTTCTCGTGATTTTAATTGTACGGAAATGATCAGAAATATTATCTCAATGATTTAAAATTTTTAACTGTTGCCAGCTTATATTTGTTAACAAATAAAATATTTGTAATTAATTCAAGCAAGGCTTTTAAAATAACTTTCAATTTTCGCTCTTTGCTTTGCTTTTGCAATAATTCAGACATTGGGATGGTCGTCAAGTTTTTGCATGTGTAATTTCGTTTTTGTTGGGAATATTGCTTCCTCGTCAAGCATGGGGAGGGATCAGAAAAAAAAAGAAAAATATAGAAGAAAGTTTCGTGATGGCCACAACATACTAGTTTATTAATTTAAGAATGTGGTGAATCGATGGAAACTCGACGGTCCATCCATAGCGACCAGGTGCCATGAATAGACCACATGCTAAAGTATTTATTTTTAATTTTCATTCTTTATTATGTGTATATTTATCATGAAAATGAATATTATTATTATTAATAGAGAAATATACTGAGAAATTATTCCTATAATTAATATGAAATTTGAGTTGGATTTCCTTTCTAAAAAAATCGAAAACTGTTATGTGGTTCATTGACGGCAACCTTCCCCTATATATAAACAATTACAAATTGCGTATTGTCCGCACTTTACCGTTTTAGGCGTCTGTCCGTTCTTTGATTTTTTGAAGGACTTCTTCTCAGCCGTCTCCTCCCGATGCTGCTCCTCCAGGGAGCACCGTCTCCAGGTTGCGCCCACATCCTACGCACACAAACTGATGCTTACACACACGCAGATACAGATAGGAATTTATATGGGCCAGGGCGGAGTTCTTTTACCCTGTATGAGGGAAAGTCATGAAGGAGTTGATTTGAAATGGTGTGAGGGGGGGGGAAGGAGTAGAAAAAAAAAGGAATCTTTTCAGGGCCACACTATATACATATTTACAGGGATTATATAATTGAAATGACAGGAGAATTGAATAATCTGGAATATGATAAGAACTGAGTATATACAAGTATTTACATGGAATGTACAAGTGGAATGAAAACTGATAGGCCTAGTCCTGTCAGTGCCGATAATGAAAAGAAGCTTAGGCAAAACCTAAGCAAACAAGAATCATCAACAGATGAACATAGCATCCGACGGCATATTTTTGCCGCCAGAATTAAATGTGAAGAAGATTTGATCGAAGATCAGTGGGTTATCGTGATAACCAAGTTTGGTGAAGAAGTTTGTGGGGGTGTCAACAATATAGTTTTTGATGTAAGATATCCCCGAGTCCTTATGCAGGGTTTTATTGGAGACGAACCATGGAGCTCTAAAAATTCTCCTGAGAATTTTATTTTGGAGAGTTTGAATTTTTTTGATGTGACTAGCAGCTGCATATCCCCAGCAGGGGATACTGTATATGAGAGCAGGGCGAATGATCGAGGTGTAAAGTAGTCGTCTGCTTATAGTGTTCAGTGAGTTATTATTATTAAGGAGAGCGTATAAATAGCCCACTTTGACATTGGCCTTTTTGATAGCTTGTTCAATGTGATAATTGAACCTGAGCCGTCTGTCAAGATAGACGCCCAAAGATTCACCTGCACACACACCTATATACATACACACACACACCAGCACACTCATGATTGTGAAATTCAAAATGACAAAAACGCAATTTGTTTTCCTCCCTTTTTTTGAGGGGGGGGGAGGCACTATTGTCGCTGGTGAGTCACAAATATTTCGAACAAATGAAAAAATATTTCACTATTTTGTATTAACTCCCTTTTCTTCCCTTGACTTTTTTCATTATTTAAGTGTACTTTTAAAATTTAGACTCCTTTTATAACTTAATTTTCAACCCGAACAATAACAACGTTCCACGAAACCTCGCCTGAGGGAATTATCGATACCGTAACGGAGAAACCAAAGTGGAGCCTTTCAAAAAAAAAAGGTAAGTTTTTTCCCCTCCAACCTTCGCAGGGGAAATACCAACATTGATTTTCGATACACTTCTAAAATACACTTAAGGAATATTCTAAGTGAAAATATTCTGAATGAAAGATTATAAACAGATAATTCAAGAAGTTGTGATCGAACTTAATTGCTGGTAAGGAGCGGAAGATCAATCATTGAATGAGATAACTTATTTGTCAGTTAAATGGGAAGTTGGATAATCACTGTAAAACCGAAACGGCACATTAGTACTGACCTGGGAAATATAAATAGTAAAGCACAGCTTTTTATTTGAATACTATTTACATTAGAAACTCATGCAATATGTCAATTTAACAGGCGTGAAATGCTAATTATAAAAACTTGTTATGGAACCTTCTCCGAATTAAAAGAAACATCAATTTTAAAATTTTAAATTGCAACCCTCTTTTTTATCACACACTAGTGGTACCTGCACGGCTTTGCCTGTAGTAGAAAAATTAAAAGGCGATTTGGTTTGCATGTATGTATGAATCTGCTCGTCCACGTCATGATAATTTGCTCCTCAACGTTATAATAATTTGCTCGTCCATGTTGTTATAATTTTATCGGTAAAATATTCTTAAAATTAGAATAGAAAAAGAACAAAATCGAATTTTCGAAAAATCGCTTCGAGGTGCTCGCCCCAATTCTACAAATTAATTCTGTGCCAAATTTCATGAAAATCGACCGAAAGATCTAGGCTTTATGCGCGTCACAGACATCCAGAAAGACATCCGGACAGAGATCCAGACTTTCAGCTTTATTATTAGTAAAGAAAAGAAGAATTGTAACCATAAAAATAATTTAACATTGAAAACCAATTTTCATGTTATTCTTATCTGCCGTTGATTTCTAACTAAATTAAGAAATAAACCGCGAAGTGTTAAAATGTGTTCTGGTATTTTGTCCCATATTATCCAAGTTATCATAATTTCGGCTCTGTTTGCTTTTTTATGTGAAGCTACAAACAATTCAACAACAAAAGAATTTCACATGACGGAATATACTTTCATTTTTTATGAATTATGAATTAACGGTTTAGAAAAGCAATCTGAAACGATATTATGTTTCGACAAAAAAATAATTGGAAAGTGCTTTTTTATGGAGATCCAAAATTTCAATTTAAAATATTCACTTTTGTTGCTTAAATCTATGCGTTCGAGAATATAGGCAGAAAAAAAGTTTTTTGACTGTTTCTGCGACTAGCAGAAGTGAGACTATATGCTTTTCTCCTCATTTTTAAACTATAGAAAGCAACGGGTGTCAGCTTAGAGAAGCAAAAAAAGTGGAATCTTTTCAAGATATAAATTCTAAGTTTATGAATATCAAATAAATACAATCTGAAAAAAAAAGATATACGTTTAAAATACATATCCACTCGCTTAGTATGAGGCTTTTTTCTGAAAGATTCTTTTTTCAAAGTTCAAAATATGAAAGCGATGAAAATATTTTACAGAAAAAAAAACTGTTCAGTAGCTCTACAAAAGTAAAACACATGAAGAAAAATGCATAAACATCATGTAACATGAAACAAAACCTTTCTTCAGAAATAAAATAAAAACCATCCAAAATTCATGTTTTCTCAAGAAAATAAAATGAAGAAAGAACGTTTAAGAAAAAAAACGCAGAGAATTCTCTAAGAAAACTCTTTGTTTGCATTTCCCCCCTAGTTACTTTTATTTTTTCTTCCGAAGAGTAAAATATGTAAAATAATGTTTGCCCGTGAAAAGCATTTTACAATGTTAAATTCAAGAGGGAAATCTAAGATAAGCAGAAAAAAGGGGATTTTAAGTTATTTTGCACGTATAAATAAAATAACAAGCTGCAAATAAAAGTTCCGAATGATTTTATTTTTAAGAAGCACTCCACCACTTAGAGGTAATCATATTTTTTAAACATTAGAAAGAAAATAACACTTACTGAAATATCTATCATTGGAAAATATAAACGTAAAATACACCGCCAGCTTATTCATTCCATCCGAGAACTGCAGTTTTGTCCTTTTTAGCACTCATTAGTCCGAAATAGGAAGGAACTGAGCTGGAGGGGGAAAAAAACCTCTTAAGGGATCCAAGAGAACCAAACAATGGTAGCTAATGTAGAATTAGCACATCAGATGAGTGATCTTACTTAACCCTACTTTGGTAATTACTGCAAAATACCATGCTTTGCCATCAATCTTTGAGTTGAACCGCACCATTGCCGTGGTCACTCATCTGGTGTGCTAATTCTACATTAGCTACCAGTTTGTTTGACTCTCCTTACGAGGTTTTTCGCCTCCAGTTCAGTTACTTCTTATTCCGGGCTGATGAGTGCTAATAGGCACGAAACTGCAATCCTCGGATGGAATGACTGAGCTGGCGATGTATTTCTGCCCAGCCCTGGCTTAGGGCGGTAACTTGCTGCAAAAATGGAAAATATGTTGAAAAAATGTCGGAAGATTATTGTTGCCACCAAACAATACATTTGATGAAATACATTATTAAATAAATTTTTACCACGCAATAGTGTTTATAGTACTGAAAATTATAAACAGGGAAAATATAAACACGCATTAATATGATATTCACAATACCAATAAATTATAGGAGACGCTGCAGTATCTGGCTAGTGGCAGTTAAAAGAGGTAAAACAAACAAATAACGTCATTCATAACCTGCTTCTAAGTTAATGAGAGACAGTAATTTTTCGTCCTGTTTATGGAGACTTTATTTTCTATTCTTTTGAATTTAAATTGCACCAGAAACTGTTTGAAACCTATATTTTACCACAAAGGTAAAACTTGAAATGAAATGTTTTACCTCTTCCGATAATTTTCTAAATCACCGCAAGGTAGCGTATTCAAAATCTACAATTGAGAATTGAAAGAGGAGCTCGCTCCGTTAAGAGTCATAGTTAAAAATGACGTGATTTTGCTACAGAATACTTAATGAAAATCTTTAAAAATACGTCGAATTGATCAAAGGAACAACAGCTCTACTCCAAAATAAAATTACTGATGTGCTACAAAATGAGTTGAGGCACCGAAGAAAACAGAGCACCAGGAAAGAAAAAACCTAGATAAAGTGAATGAAAACTCAATAACAAAACAATATTATTAAGAGAAAAAACAGCCTTTAAGTTATAGCTTCAGATTTAGTTACCGAAAATACTTCTCGGCTAATTGTAAATTTGGCGGAAGTGACGAATTGAAAGATAAAATTCAAGTGAAAATTACTTTCAAAACTCCATTTTCACTTTTAAAAAAAGTTTCCGCGAAAGTCGGAAACGTGTACGCAATTATAATCGTAAATTTGAGTATTTTTTCTTTGATTTCTGCATTGAATTTCAATTATTGTTAAAGTCTACAATATTTTTTTAATGTTTTTTGCTACACATTATATTTACGGAAAGTAAAAAGATAAAAACACCTAATCGTACGGTTCTATTTCTCTGGTGCACTTTTCCCCATTGATTATAGAATAGCTAACTAAAAGATTTAAACCAACTAATGAACGAAATGTTCAATAATGCCTAAAAAGTGAGCAGAGAAATGTTCAGAGTAAAAATACCGATAAAATAAAATCTGTCTTTAGTGATTATATCAGAGACACTATAGTATCACTATTTCTAGTTTCAGTTATGACGTAGGGTTTTCGTCCAATGTACTAGTACAGGAGAATCATACTTATCTTGCCTCCTTCATTCAGAACACCTCCTTGATCCAGTTTATTTTACGCGGTTTCGATTATATGCGGTTTAAGACTTGACACCTTTATTTTATTTTACGCGGATGAGTTTCGGTTTTACGCGGATGCGGCAATGCAAACAGATAAGATCCCCCCCCCCCTTTCAAAATCCAAACTCCTAAAGATTTCTGATTACATGTAATAAACTGCATTTTGGAGTGCTAATAGTTGAGCTTGAGTCACGGGAGAGATTTTATGTGATTGGTTAAAGAGCTCTTTCCAGAAATTAAGTTGTTAAACTCACTGGAAGTAGAGTTTTTAGGCGTGACAAATGGAGGCACACATCGAAGACACAGAACCAAAAACGTTAACATTGAAATTTTTGAGCCATTCCTTGACAATAGAAATGAGCTTTCTGATTTATTAGTGAAGGAAGATTCTATCATGGGTGCGTTAATGCTCTGCAAAAAACTACAGAGAAATATTCTTGACTGCCAAAAGTCTATCATAGCTAACTCCTTTTCATAAAAACTAAATTAATTTGTGCTTTCTTTATGCATATTGTGCATAGAAATCGATATAAGTACACATTAAACTTATTTTTCAATTAGTCATCACTAGAATGAAGTTTTTTTTTTTTTTTTTTTTTTTTTTTTTTTTTTTTTTTTTTTTTTTTTTTTTTTTTTAAATCTACAGAACCTAACCCTTATTTTAACACTGATATTAAGTCTTAATTTAAGCTGTTTTATTTCCGCGGTGTTTCCGAGGAACGTATTTGTAAGCTTGTTAAAAGAAGGTTTTATTCGTATAAATAATAATTTAGGCAAATAGTAATTTCAAAGTATAATAGAAAGAACGTAATAACGTAATTGTAAGCAACAGGTCTGCGGAGTCGGAGTCAAACTGATTTTAGAGTAAAGGTGTCGGAGTCGGACTGATTTTGGGGTAAAGGAGTTGGAGTTGAGAGTCGAAGACTTAAAACTACAAGAGTCGGAGTCGGTCACTTTCCCACTAAGTCTGCCACTCAGCCAGTGCTTGCGGAGTCGGGCACTGATTTTAGGGTAAAGGGTCGTAGTCGGAGGCTCTGAAGTTTTTTGAGTCCAAGTAGGAACCAGATTTGGTCGTTTTCGCTCCGACTTCGAAGCAATGTTAAGCTGGCTGCGGAGTAGAAAACGGATAGATTTTGGGGTACAGAAGTCGGAATCGGAGCTTTAAGGGAGTTAGGGACACAAAAATCGTCAAATTTTGTGATTTTTTTAAAAATTATTTTAAAAACTATTCCATTTTTTTTCTGCATAAAAAGACGTTTGAATGTTGCTTCTATCTTAATTAGAACGAAAGATGTAATTATTTTGTTGCATGCATTTAACTAATATTATATTTAAGTTTAAAACTTTAAATGCGTTTTTCTCCATGATGCAATGTTTCCCGATTTTTTGCATTCAAACTCTTATAAGTCAAGAACTGGTAAAGATAAAGTAATGAAATTCGGAGTATACCTTTTTCAAACAGTTTACTTTAATTTTTATTCGGTTAATCTGAAAAAAAAAACGTTTACTGCAAAAAATATGATTTAAAAAAAAGTATAATCGAATTTTTCTTTAATTATTTCTTATTTAAAATTAAAGTTTAGATTTTTGCGCATAATTTTTTGAAAAAAAATTGAAAACTGAACAAGGATATTTTGATTTATAGTATTTTAAAGCAACCCATTTTTTAAACAAATTAAATTTAAATATATTTTTTTAATATTTATGTTATGATTTTGCTTATTAAATAGATGGTGAATCAGTGCAAAACAATTCAAACTTCTAAACTGTTTAATATTTTTTTTTTCAAAATGTATCCCGTACTCCCTAAAAATTTTAACAGACAGTCAGAGAAAGGAGTCGGAGTCGAAAGCTCTAAAATTGAAGGAGTTGGGGCCGGAGTCGGCCATTTTTCGTCCGACTCCGCAGCCTTGACTGTAAGTACGCCGAACATTCGCTTTTAGAGTGATTAAGAGCCATTGTCTGTAAGGATCAGGCAGGTTGTGATTGTTGACATTTTTAATTTTCTTTATTTTTGCAAATGTTATTCCTTATCATGAATGTAATGTTTGTGCAAAATATGAGCTTTGTCTGCCTACCCGTTTTTGGGAAATTAAGTTTTTAAATTAAGGGGGCGTGGCACATTTTTGCGTGTTTTTCAAATTTGCAGATTTTAAAGTTCTTGTTGCTTTAAGCGCCCCTATAATGACATGGATTTTTAAATTCTATACTATTATGAGGTCTTCTTAGATACTATTACAGCTGTCAAATCGGTGTCACTACAACGGCCACAAACTCCGTTTAAAAATGACCGAAAATGAATTTTTTTACTACATTCAATGCCAATTTTCTCAAAGCGCCTTCATGATGACACCAACGTTTTTACATAAATTCCTAGCTACACTTGCATACATCAAAAATATGTAATAAAATTGGTGTCACTATAAAGGCGCCAGAAGATATTGGAAGCTTTTATGTGATAAATTTCACAAAAATGCAAATGTTTAAAATCTAACTACTACTCTCGCCCTCATAGCAGAGATCTGAAACTAATTAAGTTTGATAACCAATATGTTCGTCTAACATATGAACTAAAAAAATCGGTGTCACTCCTATTACTTTCGGAAATATAATCATTCGAAATTAGTATGTTATGGAGTTATTTAAAAATAGACTTTTCTAATTCGAGCGGCTTTTTGCACAGTTTGTTTTAAACTTTATTATAAAATTACAGTAGTGACGCCTAAAATAATGCGTTTCTAATGTATTTTATAAAAAAAACTTTTTAAAAAGCATTAGAAACACAGTAAATCGATATAGGTACAGATGGACGTATTGTGTAATGGGCATTATAGGCTAAAATAGTCATAGTAATATTCATATTTTTTCAACTATACTAATTTTTATATCTTATTTTTATTAAGAATGCAACAATTTATTTTTACCTAAATTAAATACACATAAAGTATTATATAGTTATGAACATAATGTATTACATAGCGAATATTCAGAATCTGAAACAAAATGAGTATGACGTAGAGAAAGAAGACATAAAAAATAACCAGCTTCAGAAAGACGGTCATCTCTTATTGAAATCTGGCAATTTTGTAGCACTAAAGCTTGGGAAAACATGGTATCCCGGAAAAAAAGTAGAAGTTGACTATTTGCCAATCTAACTACAACTAGCCTCCTCATAGCAGACATTTGAAACTAATTAAGTTTGATGACCAACATGTTTGTCTAACATTTGGCCTAATAAAATTGGTGTCACTCTTACTACTTTTGAAAATATAATCATTCAAAGTTAGTATGTTTTGGCGGGATTTTTTTCCTTTTTTTTTTTTAATTTATTTTATTTGTTTATTTATTTATTTATTTTTATTTTAACATCCAGATAGTTTTTGTTGTTACAAAGAAGTGTAACTTTTAACATAAACAGCTATGGGCAGTAAGAGCGTCTTCATCTTGAACAGAAAATGCTCGTTTTGATATAGGTACAGATATATTGTGCATAATACAGCTAGATTATCATACCAATAAAAGCCTTGTTTTCCGGAAAAACAATTTTATTTATTCCAACCCTTCTTGAAATGCATTTGACCTTTACGTGCAAATGGTCAACTTCTACTATTTCTCTGGGATACCATGTTTTCCCATCCTTTAGTGCTACAAAATTACCAGATTTCAATAAGAGAGGATCGTCTTTCTGAAATTGGTTGATTTGATTCTTTCCATTTTCTTTGTTTTAATATACGTCATCCTCAAATTATGTTTCTGATTCTGAATGCTCGCTATATAATACATTATGTTCATAACTATATAATACTTTATGTTTATTTAATTTAGGTAAAAATAAATAGTTGCATTCTTAATATAAATAACAGATAAAAATTTGTATAGTTGAAAAAATATGAATATTACTATGACTATTTTAGCCTATAATGCCTATTGCACAATACGCCCATCTGTACATATATCGATTTACTGTGTTTCTAATGCTTAAAAAAAAAAATTATAAAATACATTAGAAACGCATTATTTTAGGCGTCACTAATGTGATTTTATAATAAAGTTTAAAACAAACGGTGCAAAAAGCCATTCGAATTTGAAAAATCTTTCTTTAAATAAAGCCATAACATACTAGTTTCGAATGATTATATTTCCGAAAGTAATAAGAGTGACACCGATTTTTTTAATTGAAATGTTAGACGAACATGTTGGTTATCAAACTTAATTAGTTTCAAATCTCTGCTATGAGGGCGAGAGTGGTAGTTAGATTTTAAACATTTGCGTTTTTGTGAAATTTGTCAAATAAAAGTTCCAATATCTTCTGGCCCTATTATAGTGACACCAATTTTATTACATATTTTTGATGTATGCAAGTGTAGCTAGAAGTTGATGTAAAAACGTTGATGTCATCATGAAAGCGCTTTGAGAAAATTGGTCTTGAATATAGTAAAACATTTCATTTTCGGTCATTTTTAAACGGACTTTGTGGACGTCGCCCTCGTAGTGACACTGATTTGACAGCTGTAATAGTATCTAAAATGACCACATAATAGTATGGAATTTAAAAATCCATGTCATTATAAGGGCGCTTAAAGCAACAAGAAATTTAAAAATCTGAAAATTTGGAAAACACGCAAAAATGTGCCACGCCCCCTAAATTTTAAAATTTAATTTTCCAAAACCGGTAAGTCATACAAAGCTCATATTTTGGATTTACATTACATTCATGATAAGGAACAACATATGGGAAAATAAGGAAAATTAAAAATGTCAACAATCACAAATGCCATAAACTGCCTGATTCTTACAGACAATGGCTCTTAAATGTTCAGCATCTGCTTAGATTGTAGAATAAATTATGGTAATCTAACAAACATCATGGCGTACTTGGAGCGTCAGCCCGACACCCCTCCAGCTGAGCTATTAATGATAAACCATTTGCCGGAACCGTGCTTTATTCAAATGCCTCACGTGCTTTAAACAGAAGACAGTGAACTGACTGACTCTTTGTCAAGAAATTATATGGGAAAATATTGTTCTACTAGCGGCATCCGCACGGCTTTACCCGTAGTAAAAAATTAAAAGTTCATTTGGTTCGCCTATATATAATAATGGATGATGAATTTCTCGCCAATTTGCTATGTTCATTTGCTCGCCCACGGTCGCATATGGTAGTTTGCTCGTCCACGTTATAGTAATTTGCTCGTCCATGTTATAGTAATTTGCTCGTCCACGTTATAGTAATTTGCTCGTCCACGTTATAGTAATTTGCTCGTCCACGTTATAGTAATTTGCTCGTCCACGTTATAGTAATTTGCTCGTCCACGTTATAGTAATTTGCTCGTCCATGTTATAATAATTTGCTCGTCCATGTTATAATAATTTGCTCGGCAGAATGCTCTTAAAATTGGAATAAAAAAAGAAAAAAAATTGAATTTTCGAAAAATCGTTTCGAGGTGCACATCCCGATGCTATAAACTAATTTTGTACCAAGTTCATGAAAATCGGCCCAAACGGTCTAGGCGCGTCACAGATTTCCAGACATTAAGCTTTATTATTAGTAAAGATTTCTTAATTTCTTGTAAACAATTCTATACAATTTCTTTACAAAAGTTTGTTTTTTTTTATCGTAATGAAGTTAAGTTTACGTATTTAAGGGTTTGCTTTTCTTACTACGCATACTACCCGGATTATCTGTATTTTCGGTTATCCGGATAAAAGTAGTTCCAAAACAAGTGAAACACTAAAAATGTGTAGTAAACTCTGTAATAATTTATTCGGATAAATGCGCAATTTAGGAAGTGACAGAGAGGCAACGAAAGGGATTTTTAGCAAAAATTTTCCAACTAAAACTTTTCCGCATGATCAGAAAAACATCATGAAACGCTTCAAAACACATATGTTACAAGAAAAAAGCGAAATTAAAACAAAAAAAATCACATGTTTTTCAGGTACAAAAAAGAGGTAAGATAAAGATGAAAACATACCAGGAAAATAAAAAAGAGGAACGGAGAAGTTAATGATAACGGTTAAAATGGGGAAAAAATCATGCGGAAACTAGCTTTTTCCTCTTTTTTTCTCCCCATCGTTTTTTTTTTCTCTCGATGCAAGAAAATGTTTGACTATGAGCGAGTAGCTGAAAGTTGGAAAGTAAAAAAGGGATAGGGGAAAAAAGGTGAGAAACGAAAATTCAAACCCTGGGAGGCAATTTATCAGTGTACATAAACGGGGAAAGCGAGACTACAAATGTGCAAACGATTCATTTTGGAGAAATATTCGACCACTTTACGATGCGTAAATTTTTATGGTAATGTGCAACCAGGAGGGAAGTTTGATGGAAATACTAACGCTAATGACTTCCCGAAAACAAAAATGAACAATACGGCAAAAGCAGGGGCGTAGCTAAGGGGGGGGTTTTGGGGACAAAACCCCCCCCCGAAACGTTAGTCTCAAAAAAAAGAGAAAAAGAAGAGAGAAGAGAAAGAAAAAAAAAGAAGAAAAGAAAAAAATTCCAAGCGATTATATATATATATATATACATATTATATATATATACACATATATATACATATATACATATATATATATATATATATATATATATATATATATATATATATATACATATTATATATATATACACATATATATACATATATACATATATATACATATATACATATATATACATATATATATATATATACATATATATATATATACATATATATATATATATATATATATACATATATATATATATATATATACATATACATATATATATATATATATATATATATATATATATATATATATATATATATATATATATATATATATATATAAAGAAGTAACCCCCCCCGAAAGTCGGGTCTAGCTACGCCACTGGGCAAAAGCGATGGAAGAAACAGAATGGGATCGGATGAACATGTGAATGTGTCAGAGCAATAGTGGATGAAGTTCCATTTTCGAAATTGAACTTTTCAAGATTCTAGTCGAAGAGAAATTTGCAAAAGGAAAATAAATTCTGCAAAAGGAAAATATGTATTTTGGTAATCTTACATAGTTAAAAACTGAGCGTATTGTACCTATCTATCTATCTATGTATCTATGTCCGAGTTACTTCTCCCGAACTCCAGTAAACTGACCATTGAACCAGGTATCGATGGACTCGTAATTTTCCCGTATTTTTGTTTGGCTCTTTAACGCAATCCTTCAATAATAATTACCGGAGATATCAATTAAAAACTATATATTAATTATGATACTTAGATTTCGGCAAAAAAATCCCTATTTTTCGAAGGCTTTCCTCCATTCAAATTATTATTCAGTGCTTCATCTCAACTTTCCGTAACGATGCTTTTATTGAAATTTGTAGCGTGAAGAAAACCATTGAGAAGAAAGATCTGTTGCCTTTTTTTTTTCTCGAACATGAACAAATAAAATTCTCGGTTTTGTTTTGAGGGTTTTCTTGTAATCGGGAGATTTAAAATGTTTCCTTTTTGGTTAGTTTTCCGGAATCTGCCGCAAAATTTATTTTATTTTATTTTATTTATTTATTTTTTATTTTTATTTTTTTTATTTTTTGTGTGTGTGTAAAACCGGACGACGCAGCAAGTATTATGATTAAAGGGACAAAAGTCGTCAAATCATTGCGAGCAAAATCATCGTCGTATAAGCTTCACGCGAGTAAAATCATCACCACTCTTAGCCTCGAGTAAAATCATCGCCACAGCTCGCCATGAGAAAAAATTGTTACAAATTCTGTAAATAGTAATTATTTTTATGATTAATTTGTTGTAATCTGGCTAATTTTGGCATTTATTCGATTATCTTTCATCTAAAATTATCTTAGTAACGTAACTTGTGAATAGTTTCTTATAATGAATACACAGCCCCCCTTACATTCGAATGAAGTATATGGTCCCCCCCCCCCTCCATTTCTAAATGATAAGATTTGTGCATGGAATAAAAAGAAGATATGAGAAATTGTTAGAACTTTGTAGAAATTTCTGAATGGAATATTGTAGAAACTTTTCTAGGATTTATAAATAGCCACAGCTGGCGGCATGTGATCAGTTAATCTCGTTTCAGTCGTTGCTTTGGAAAGTGTGTATTAGCCTTTGCACTGTGTTTTTGCGTATTTTGATGTAAATACGTATGTGACCGTTGATTTTACGGTGTTGATAATTGATATTTGCTTAATTGCTATGGTTAATTTAGCAGTTGCTAATGATATTTCTTGTACATAGTTGTAAATAAATCTCCTGTGTTTTCTCAAGAAATGTGTAGTCATTTAAAGAATTTCTTGAAATGGCTGGACTCGTAACAAAATTATGGCCGAATTTTTGTCGCGAGTAAATTCGTCGCAAATAAGGTAATAGAGAGTAAAACCATTGTCGTATACGTTCGTCGCGAAAAAAATCATCGCCGCAGTTCGTCACGAGCATAATCATTGCCCCAATTCGACACGAGTAAAATTCATTGTAAAAATTTGTTGGAAGGGGAGGAGGGTAAAGTTTGTTGAAAAAAAGTGTGACGTCATTTATATATATAGATAGCCCCTTTACATAGAGAGCAAACGTTTCACTTAATTACTAATTTCTGTCGTTTGATGATTGCCCCTCGTCGGGGGATTACAAAATAAGAAAAATGATTTCATGCAATTTCAAAAACGTAATTAACCATTAAAGTGACGCATCATTAATAATTCTTAATCATTTCTTTATGTGAAAGCTATAAATCTATACATTCATATACACATGGGATTTCTAGTTCAAGTGATTATACTCTTTCTCTGAGTCAACATCATTAATAGCTTATTTAAAACGTAAACTTCTTGTACTTGATAAATAAATAAATAAAAAATACTTCAAACTGGCTACGTTTCAAGTTTCAGATTGTTCTAGATCATTACAGATTTTAATAAAATATTTCGTAAGTATTTTCCATTCATTTTTAGCTGCAGTTCTTTGGTAATTGACCTAAAGAGCAGTTATTGCTGGCAACTATTTATTAATTTTCATCCATTGACAACGAAACTATTAATACAAATTACACAGTGGTTTGAAGTAAAACGCGTTTTCAATCGAATATGACTAGTGCAAATCTTACGCGAGTTAAACTTGCACCAATCAGATTCGTAAGACTGAAAAATACGAGCTGACCTCTGAAATATTATTTTGACGCCATACGTTGTATCTGTTTAACGCCATTAGTTTGTTTGGCATAGAAACATTCACATTTTTCCAATATTCGCGTTGAATAGAGCATGGCTTAGAAAGAAAGAAACGAATTTTTTCCGTTTTATGCAAACTTTGCCCGTTAAGTAAAAAGCTTTCGGTATCAATGCCATTTGCACATGCAGTCGAACCTCAACTTACGCGAGGGATGCGTTTCACACAAACTTTAGATAAACAGCACGCTTATGTGAAATTATATTTCATCAACTTCATATTTAGAACGAAAAAAATGCGGAGCAGCGTTAACATTCTGATGTTTCGACTAGTACGGTACGAGGAATTTTGGTTTTCAGTGATGCTAAAGAGAAATTCCATTCACGAAACTAATATTTAATACAAAAAATCAGTAATCCAACGTCAGAAAGCACAAATATTGCAAAATATTGCAATATTTTGCAATATTTGTGCTTTCTGACGTTGGATTACTGATTTTTTGAATTTTCAGCACAAAGGTATTTATTCGTTATAATATTTAATACCCAGGAAAGAAGGTGATATAAGAACTGCGCTTCCGCTCCGAAAATTTTCGTGTTGCGGGTGAGGAATTCGCATCAGCTGTAAAATGCGTTTCTCGAGTAAAACTCGTTATGTAGACATTTCGCGTTAGTCAAATTGCGTTGTAACCAAAGTCCACTGTTGTTAAAATTGCACATTGAAGTAAAGTAAGCATTTTTAGTTATGTTTCATGTTTCGGATATTTTTCCTATTTCTTTCTTTTTTTTTCACTGATTGAGTGTTGATATATTAACATATTAAAAGTCAATTATTAAATGTTGTGAGTTTTTGAGGTTATTTGTTAAAGTTGAAAAATGCTTTTATTTCATTTTATAAGGGGTGTAAGAAAAGAGATGGTGTCCAGTTCCGGAACCCTATCTCGAAGCTCAAAAGTAATTAATTCCTACGAAATATAAGTTCCTTTAAAATTAACTCACATATTAAAATTGAAGTTTTTCCCTTTTTTTAAAAGATGCTTTTCATCATCTAAATCAATTTTACGTATATGTATGTCTATGTAAAATTTAAATCAAATTATGACTGGATTTATCTCAATTTCAAGTAGCCGAGTTACATTTCTTGAATGAAATACTATTTGCTGCCAGGAAAAATTAAAAATTTGAAGGTTGAATTCCTTCCACTTTTAAATCCTTTCTTGCAGGGAATATTCGTGCAAATGATAAAAAATGTTTGGATTGACGAATCGTTTCAGTAAAGGAAAGAAAGAATAAATAATTCATAGCAATATTCCATGTTCAAATGAGCCAATATATCAATCTGAACAATTTTTTAATCTTTTCATTCAATCCTCAAACGGTGTGTATGTGTATGTTATTTATTTATTTATTTTTTAAAAAGTAGCGAAGTAGCGACTACATTTCAAAAGTAGTTTTTAGTTGCTATATTTTGAAAAAAGTAGTTGTAGTTGTAGTTAACTACATTTGTGCTAAAGTAGTTGTAGTTGTAGTTCGCTACAAAAAAAAATGTAGTTTTTCCAACCACTGAATTTACATATTAGTGGTTTTAAAAATAACTTGTAGGTATATGTTCCATTTATGCTTGAGTTTTTTCATAATAAATTTAAATAATCTTACGTATTTTTCAATTACTATTCTTTTTACTTCCTTTTACAAAAGAGGAAGTATTGTATTCACGAAAAAAATTTCACTCAAAAATCGGCCTTAATTCCCATTTTGCTCACCCTCGAATGAATGTTGAGTTTTTTTTTTTTTTTTTCTGACCCGACTACACGTGGAAATATGCCTAGGAACGTACAGACACCTGAAATATCCTTTTTGACGATCCTCTAGTTAATTACAACGAGTTTTCTCGGGAACGTCCATACGTGCGTATGCGTGTATGAACGTATCTCGCGTAACTCAAAAATGATATGTCCGAGAAAGTTGAAATTTGGTACGTAGACTCCTACTGGGGTCTAGTTGTGCACCTTCCCTTTTGGTTGCATTCGGATGTTCCTAAGGGGGGTTTTTTTACACCTTTTTGGGGGGAAATCATTGTTAATTTCAATGCTAACTCAAGTGGTGGTATAATTTGTCAAACACTTTGCTATATATCGCCAAGCTTTTAACCGCCAAATTTTGTCGCCAACTTGGCGAAAAATTTGTCGACTTTTTTTTTTAAAAATCTGGTTTTAATTTGGCCAATGTTGGTGATATTTAAAGAGTTAACCACTGAATCACATTAAAATTTCTAAGAATGGAGGAATAAAACTGTGTAAAATGTTTTTTTGCTTCGGTTCGCAAGAAACTAGGGGTGAAAATATTTAGCGTTTCTTTGCTTACTCCAAAGCGCTATTATCATTAAATTGGCGTAAAAGGAAGTCATGTGATGCACACATCAGCTCATTTACTTTTAACCTTAGTTTTCTTTGAAAGTTTTTACCTTCATATTTAAAGAATACAAACCTTTCAGAAACTGATTTTTGTAAACAAAAATTTCTGTCTTTGAATATCAGTTAATGCTGATTAGTAAAATGCAATTTATGCAGAAACATTTAAAGACATTAACACTATTTATGCAGCATCGTTATGGTCTAGAAAATGTGGGTTCAATAATACGCTCATTATAACGATATATTCTGGGCACTTTTTTTTCCCTGACCGATCTTGCCGGAATGAAACGATAATTGTCCAAAAATTTGACGTATTGGGCTCTTAACTTTTTAAAGTTCAAATGATTCTGTTGAATTAATACAAAAATATTTTGTAACAAATTCGTAACATATATGTTTCTGTAAAGGACCGAAATGAGAGAATATCAACTTTCTCCAGTGATTTATCGGAAATATTCGGTCATTCACCGATGTCTTTACTATGTGAATGTCGACATTCACCGGTGAATATACACTGAATAGGTTTTGGTCTTTTATAGTAATATAAGGGAAGGTTGCCGTCCTTGAACCACATTACAGTTTTCGATTTTTTTAGAAAGAAAATCAAACTCAAATTTCACTTTAATTATAGGAACAATTTCTAATTAGATTTCTCTTTTAGTAATGATATTCACTTTCCTGATAAATATACACATTAAAGAATGAAAATTAAAAATAAATATATTAGTATGTGGTCCATTCATGGCAACCGGTTTCTATGGATGAACCATCGAGTTTCCATCGATGGACCACATTCTCAAATTAAAAAAATCAATGCGCAATTTACAAATATTTATAACAGGCGATCAATAAACACTACAAATAACAATAAGTAATAGAAAAAGATATTTATTTTCTAACATGTTTTATTTTTGGTTAAGAAGAACATAAAAACAAAACTCAGCACTCACACAACACACAGCTGCTGTCATCACATCTCATTCACCACTTGATATTTTCCCAACCTTTGCAACACCGCTCTTAGCTAGCTAATATCTTTTCAACCTCTTTTGAACTGGTGGGAGCTTTGTTAAATCCATTTTGAAAATTTTTGTTCGACGCAAGATTGTACTTGCTCGCTAAAATTTCAAAGAAATTATTGACCATTGCATTTACTGACCCCAGAGGAGACTCAGACAACCACAAAATATTAGTCCTTACATACTTCTTGCCTTAATTAAATCTAAGGGACATGTTATTTTTCTCAGCCTCTTGAAAGACCAATTCCTTCAGTATTTTAGAAGTAATTCCAAAAACGTCTTCTCTAGTTTCAAAATATGATTTACTAATTATGTTCCTATTTCGGAGGGCTTATCTCCTAAATTTCTAATAAGTGACTAAGGTAATAACAAACTGGTTTCATCTTCCATGCGACTGTTTAAAGTTGCTTTCAAGACTCTATATTGTCGGCAGATTTCTTTAAGGCCCATGCCACCATTTCTGTAAGATACTGTATCACGTTAGATACTCTCACTTGTCCACTAGCCATATTTTACTAATTTTTACATTTTTCTGGAACAACAAAAGTACTTGAAATTGTATTATATTGTTTTAAATTTTTAATCTATTTTATAAAAAAATTTGAGTTGAAATAATAGTAAGAGTTTTCATGAATTATAGAGAAACTTTTTTTCATTATTATCATATTTATTTTTAAATAATTGAGCAATTTTCAAAGATAATTGAGCTGAAGTTACAACAATAGTTGCCATTTTCCATGAATGAAACACTTTGCCAGGTCATTCGTGAAAACACCTAGCGGTTCAATGATAGCAACTGCGTCATTTTGAATATTCTTATAGATGTTACAGCTCTGCCGAATCATGATGAAACATGAAATATGAGGAATTGTACTTGTGAAAAGGCACTCTTTTAAGTCAATGTTCACGTTTAATTGATCAGTGATATTCAAACCATGTTATAACTAAATGAAAATATCAATAATTAGTAAGATAATGGTGGAAAATCTTATCTGACCGATTAACAATATGATGAAGTAATTTTATCTACTTGACGACTCTACAGTAGACTGTTTTCAGGCAACGGAAGGTACTAAAACTGATTACGCGTCTTCAAAAACTCTGGTAAGGGAAATATATTCGAGGTGTAGCCATGGGAACCGGTCAACCTTTCCCTATACAAGGCCTGATAGCTGAATAGGCTGACTAGGCCGTGGCCTAGTCTTCTTACTATTTAGGGCCACAAATGGCAAAAATAGTTTTAGTCAAAGGCTAATATTGTTTTATCCAATGGCTAAAACTGTAAAGTTTGAATGCAATGGCCTCCAAAAAATTATTTGGCCTTGGGCCCCCTGATATCTTAATCGGGTCCTGAATATACATATATCGCCAAACTGTCGCCAAAATATCGTAGAAAATCATATGCTACAAAGTTCTTTTTTTTTTTTTTTTTTTGAAGAATTTTTCTTGCTAACAGTTTCATCGAATCAAAACTAAATTTCTCTCAACTATCAAGTACTTGAAAAAAAAAGGGGGGGGAGAAAAAAACGTGGAAAAAGCAACCAAAATAAAAGCCTGCATCGTCGGAAGTCACATTTCAAGACGCATTCAAAAGCGCACCTTAACCGACATTCAATACAAAACGTGTTGGCTCCAAAAGCTCTCAAATGGCTAACAGCATCTTAAAAATCATATTCCTTTCGAATTGAAATAAAGCGATTCTTAAGTAACAAATTAAAAATGCAGGAATGAAAAGGATTAGAAAAAAAAAGTTACACGCCAATAAAAATACGAAATGACTTTCCAGTTCCTCACATTTAACTTCATTACCATTACAACCATTCATTACCTTGGCTTCATTTATTTTAATGGAGAAATGGAAGGGGTGGGGAGGCGAGGGGGAGGGACCAGCAACATCACTTCACTTCGTTGCTAATGAGCAGCTAATTCTTCCGTAGCCGTTCCGGTGGGCGATACATGAAGGCATGTCATTATTGCTAAAAGTTGATGAAAAGTATTGGCGTTAAGAAAAAAAAGAAGAGGAAAATTAAGTTAAAACTCAGCAAGGAGAAGAGGACATTTTTGCACTTCAGCGCCATAAGATGGCGTAGCGTCAAATAACATTGCGAGATCGTGAATTGGAACACGAATGTTCGAAAAGAATTTTATGGAACGTTTTGAGATTAGTTTGTGCTTTTTAATTAATTACACTTCACGAGGTTGAGAGAAGTGGTAATAAATGAATGAATAGAGTAAAGGTTTTCGAACAGTACATATTGGAATCTCGATTATTCGGAACACTTTTAACCAGAAACCCTTTTAATCACAGCCGGTTTAACTGGAATTTTATTTTTATTTACTTTTGGAAAGTAAAAACTATCATTTAAAGATCTTCGAGAGCTGCCATTTTTACTGTGGGCACAAATTATTCATGCCGTTCTATTTCTTCTGTTTTCTTCTCTCAAACCCACCAGTAAATTTTTCAACTTTAAATAATTCTATCCCTTAAAATTCCGTTAGATTCGAAAGCGATCAAATGTTTAAATGAAGAAATGTCATTTATTTTTTACATTATGTGTTTAAATTTCAAGTTAAAGAAAAAAAACTACTAGTTGACTGTCCCAGTTGAAAGTACTGTCGACACAATAAGAAGACAATTTACCTACTATATTACGCGTTATTAATATTTCTATTGTATTTTGAGATATTTACTGAGGAATGTGTTTCAAATTATTGTAATACAGTTGAAATCCTCACATATAGCAGTCATTTTGTAAATGCGAACATGTTTGAAGGCAGAGTTAAAGGTTTCTACTTTCTTCTGACAATCATTTTGAGTACCTCTTTTATCCGGAATTTTCGATTTACCGAAGAAGATCCGATCCCCATCACTTTGGTTAATCAAGGTTCTACTGAAGTTGGCAATAACCTGGGGTGCCCACTAGGAGAGGGAGGGGGCTAGTCTGTATTAAATCGCACTCGTTATTTTGGGGATTCTAATATCGATCAGTTTGGTAGGGTGACAGCTGGAATTCAGTGGCAAATCCCACTCGTCATATTAATATGGACAAAGTAATTTATAATAGAGTATCTAATAAAAATAATAACAAATACCCTTTAGATACAGGATATGAAAAACAACGTAGCAAGTTAGAAATTAAATTTGCAATGGAAATTTCACACATCTGTGTTAGATTATACATTGGATTATCGATTTTTCCAAAAAGAGTGTTGGCGATTTACGTTGTAAATTTCTGCTTCCCGTGTTATCCCCTCCCCCCACCGCCCTCTCCCATAGCTGGTACAAGGACAATCCCTTACAGCCTACAGTTGCCAAGCTTATAAGCACGTCATAAACTGCGATACTATGAATAAATTAAAATTTCTATTAGCATTTCAAAACCGAAAATATGTTTCATTTCTTAGTTGTATAAATAAAGTAATTTGGAGGTAAATAAAACATTAACCTCTTCTTTTCGCTATAGTAAATTCCGTTTCAAAATTTCGAATTGTAACTCATAATCCCTCTCCAAAAATATGCTACCTCACTATGAATAAGTTCATTTATTATTACGATATCTCACTCCAAACGAAGATCAGATATGACTTCTCGTTATTTCGCAAAAGTATAACAAGGGAATCATAAATCACCGGGAAAGCTGAATGATTACATGATAAAGCGAATAAGAAAAACAATAATAATAATTACTAGGGATGCATCGAATATTCTGTTGGTACTTGGTGTACTGTCTATTTGGCAGACAAACTGAATATTCGGTTCCGAATTCTTTAACATCTGGCACCCAAGTAGTAAACAAATTTAAATATTCGAACTTTGCTAAGCAATAACATATATTTTTTATTTATAGTGCCATAACTAATATTGTCACATTTAAACTACGTAGTTTCAAAGTAAGAATATGCTAAATTTAAATTTTATTGCTTTTCAATTTTTCGTGAATCTTATTGCCCATTACATTAACTTTGTGATTACAAACTCATTTAAATATGAAACAGGGACCAGAAAAACACTTATAGTATTAAGTGTTCCTAAATATGTGAGTTCAATTAACTGATATTTTTATGAAAAACTATACACAGCAAAAAAAGCAATTATCATAATTTCAATTTATTAAAATGTCATATTTATAAAGGGAAAATTAGGATTCTAAATTTTGCAGAATCATCATTATTTCACAAATTATTAAAATAGTGGTATTTATAAAGAAAATATTTTGATTCTGAATTTTGCATTGTTTCAATTTTAAATTTGTACAGCATATATGTTAAATATTACTTAGATACAATGTAATTAAGTTAATCGTTGTAATAAAAGTACAACAACTGTAAATTATGGTGTAGAAGCATTAGACATTGAACAAAATTCTACCATGATTATTGGTTGGCAAAAATAAGGAATCAATATCAGGGGAAAAAAAACATTATCGGAATTTTATGCAGAATTTTAGATAAACATAAATCAAATTAGTCATTTACTATATGAATTTGCTTTAGGAAATCTTTATTTACTTTTATTCATTTTAAATTAATAATTATACTTTTAAACACGAAAAATTTAGGATGCTAAATGAAAATGCATTTACATTTCATAAAAGACACAAATAGAAATATATATATATATATATATATATATATATATATATATTAAATTGGCTTAGAATAAAAATGCAAATACTACAGTAGAAAAAATTTTAATCAGTTATTCGGCACTCTGCCAAATATTCGGTTGGAATTTTAACTGAATATTCGGTACACGATATTCGACACAATATCGTATTCGGTGCACCCCTAATAATTACTCAAGTAAAGTCATTTAAGGAAATAAACTGTTCAATTATAACGAGTTTTGATTCTAATTATCGTCATATCAAACAGCAACTGTGCAAGAAGGGAATCGTGTCAAAGGCATAAGCACAAGGAAATTTGAATGATCACGTGATGAAGTCAAAAGCGTTATTCATAACTAGCGATACCCGCACGGCTTTGCCCGTAGTAGAAAATCAAAAGGTCATTTGGTTCGCCTGTATATTTACAAATAATGGATGATGATTCTCGCCAAATAGCTATGTTCATTTGCTCGCCCATGTTACGGTTCCACGTTATGATAATTATGCAATTTACTCGTCCAAGTTATGATAATCTGCTCTGTAAAATGTTTTAAAATTGGAATAAAAAAGAAACATAATCGAATTTTCGAAAAATCGCTTCGAAGTGCACACTCCCATGCTACAAACTAATTCTGTGCCAAATTTCATGAAAATCGGCCGAACAGTTTAAGCGCTATGCGCGTCAAAGAGATCCAGGCAGATATCCCGACAGAGATCCAGATATCCGGACAAACTTCGAGCTCTATTATTAATAAAGAAGAAGCATGAAAAACACGCAAAAAAAAAAATTCAGTGATGAAAAAATCTAACTGATGGGCGCAACCATGGTAGTGCTAAAATAATTGATAGAAAAATGTCAATCACTTTGCTATAAAATCAAACTAACTGAATAAATAGAAAAGGACATGGAATCATTTCAGTCTTTCATAGCTCACTATAGAAACAAAACTGAAAAATATTCCAGCAAATTATAAGAACTCCACCAGGGAGAATCTGAAAGGTTTTATTGTACCAAAGAAAAGAATTTCCTGAAACAGAAATCCTGAAATACCAAGAACACCCGTCTTACAAAGAAATATCACCCATTCCACTGCATTCAGAGACGGTATAGATTAAGCCGAGTGCAGATCAAAAGAAACAAAGTTTGAGAGAGAATAGAACACCTGTCCTGCATACATACATCCCCTTTTCTTCCAAAGAAGTGGTATTTAATGCAGGAGAACACGCGGAAGAGCAATAAGGAATATTTTGCCTCCGATAGAGTCGGGCATTTTGGGAAAGTTTTTTGCAGCAGCATGAAAACGAATGATCACAGTTGGGGGAAAATAAAGATTTTAAGATCTGTAGTCAGGGCCGCAGAGAGCCTAGGCGGGCCCCTTGTCAGTTATGTCGCCGGGTCCCCTCCCCCTTCCCCCAAAAAAAGAAAAGAAGAAGGGGAAAAGAAGAAAAAATGGGGGAAAGAAAAGAAAAAGGAAAAACAAGAAGTTCTGTCTAGAACTAGATGAGCCTACTTTCCCGTATACCCATACTACTTTCTAGTACCTGATCAATATTCTCAAAAATAGCTAAAATCGCAAATTTTTTCAAACATATTTTAAAAATACTTTAAGCTGATTTCTAGGAATAAAATAATCCCCACTCATCTAAAAAAATTTTATGCGTAAAAAAAAAGCAGCAACTTTTAAACAAAGCAGCTAATACACTTTTTTTCATTAAAAAAAAATCTTTAACAGCTTTCAAAACGAGAAAATAATAATTAAAATTAATCAGCTCATTAAAATAAATACATCATATCAAAAAAAAAATCGTTTCTTTTCCCCTGTTGCCAAAAAACATTTTTTTAAATGAATTAATGCACTTACCAAAAAAAAAAACAATAAAATGTCAACTTAAAGAAATAATTTTCTTTGTCAAAAAAAAATCGTCTGCGCATATCTTTATGTAGAAACATAAATGACTTCGAGTTTATTCGCCAAAAACTGAGTACCTAAATTGAAACTTTAGCGTAAAAATAAAAACAAGTCATATCAACAATAATTATTTCACAGTTAAAACCATAGCTACGGAGTCGGAGTCAATCTCATTTTCAGATAAAGGAGTCGGAGTCGAATATTTAAGAATCGGAGTCAGTCATTTGTCCACCGTGTATAAATTTTTGCCAAAACTACGAAGTCAGAGTCGAAGTCGGGGAGTCGGAGTCCGATTAATTGTCGGGCACAGGAGTCGGAGTCGGAGTCAAGTGCCCCTAAATTCTCGGAGTCGAAGTCTGGAGTTTGACGTCAAGAGTTATTTCCAACAAAATTTGTTTGAAGTAAATCCGCCTTCAAGTACGGAATCTTCATTGACTTTCAGTTTCCCCGTAGGCACTATTGTTAAGGGATTTGAACTGTTCAAAATTAAACGGAAAATTGTTCAAATCAAAAAGATATTTTATATACAAGTTTTTCATCAAAAACTTTTTCCTACAAAGCTTGTTTGAAGCAAATTCGCCTCACAGTTCGGAATTGCTTTGAATTTCCCCGTAGGCGCTAATGTTAAGTTTTTTTGAACTGTTCAAAATTGAACAAAAAATAGTTCAAATCAAAAAGTGAAAATGGGAATGAGGTGTCCTCGCCGAGATCTTTCGAACAAAAAAAAGTTTGTTCGAATCGGACTATTCATTCAAAAGTTATTAGGGGGGGACAGACAGACAGACCGACAGACAGACAGACAGACAGACCGACAGACAGACAGACCGACAGACATTTTTCCCCATCTCAATACCCTACTTTCCAATTTTTAATTTTTCAATATTTATTTAATTATTTTATTTATTTTTGACTTTTTTTTGTTTTTCACGATATTTTTAAGATGCATTAAGCCTTCTTTCATGCTTTTTTCTTCTTTTTCTGACTTTTACTGGGAAAGTAGGCTAAAAAGGGGGGCCAATTTAATGATAATAGTGACCAAAAAGGGACCAATTTAATGATAATAGTGCCTTGGAGTAGGCAAAGAGACACTTTAAATATTTTTACCCGAAGTTTGTTACGAACCGAAACAAAAAAAAAAACATTCTATCCAAATTAATTTTCCCAATATTGGACATTCTAATGTGATTCAATGGTTAACTCTTTAAATATTGCCAGTAGTGGCCGAAATGAAACCAGATTTAAAAGGGAAAAAAAACGTCAAAGTTGGCGACCAAAAGCTTGGCGATATATTACCAAGTGTTTGTCACATTATAACACTACTTGAGTTTGCATTGAAATTAACAATGATTTCCCCCCAAAAAGGTGTAAAAGTTTCCCTTTGGAACATCCAAATGCAACCAAAAGGGGAGGTGCACAACTAGACCGCACTAGGACTCTAAGTACCAAATTTCAACTTTCTAGGACGTACCGTTTTTGAGTAATGCAAGATACGTATGCACGTACGAAACACATTCAAAAATGTCACTTTTATTCACAGGTGTTTCCATTATTTTGATAACTACCTGTACATACAGACGTCACGAGAAAACTCGTTGTAATTAATTCAGGGATCGTCAAAATGGATATTTTGGGTGTTTATACGTTCTTAGGCATATATCCACGTGTGGTCGGGTTGAAAAAAAAAACAATATTCATTCAAGGGCGAGCAAAATTGAAATTAAGACCGATTTTTGGGGAAAATTTTTTTCGCGAATACAATAGTTCCTTTACTTCGTAAAATGAAGTAAAAACAATTAACTCTATTTTATGTGCAACAACAGTAAACAGGGCCGGACTAATACTCCGTCAGTCCGTGCCCCGGCACGGAGTAAAAATTTTTGAGGGGCGCAAAATTGCCAAATCAAAATGAGAAAAACTTGCAACTGAGCGGCTGAAAAAAAAAAAAAACTAAGTTCTCTAGAAAAAAAAATACTGGCACCATCAACAAATGAAGAGGATGCATCGCAATATCCCTTTATACCGTAGTCTGCACAAGTTTGAAGTAAAAGGTGTTAGTTCTTTTACTAATTACAGAGACTTTAAAAGCATTTGAAACGAAGGGGAATCATCAGTTGGATCAACACTAGCAGGGGCGCCCCGAACTTAAATTTTTGGGAGGAGAAAAATTCTCTGCCGAACGGAGCTCCAACTTTGCAGAATGATAAATTATGGATATGCACACATGTACTTACATCTCTAGTAAATAGTTACATTGAGGAATTTAAATGTTTCAATTATGTCTCCAAATTTGCAGAATCGTCAGGCAAAATTTGCCGAATTATGAACTTTTTGGAAGATCACAATGACCATCGGAGTGCCCATAGTCTCCAGGAGGGGGGAGGGGAGCGGGGTAAATATTCCAGTTTTTCAGAAAACGGGCAGCCAATTTGATTTTACTTATGTAACGAAAGGAAATCCTTCGCGGGGTTAAGATTTAAAAGAAAAAAAAAAACGAAAATTACAATTTTTTTCTGTAAAATTTGAGAACAAAATGCAATTTTGAAAAATATATATACATATATTTAGAAAAATATCAGAGAACATCTGTACTAATAAGAAAAACCAACTAAGAGCCGCTGAGATGAACGTTTCAAACATCTTTAAACAGAAAAAAAAAAGTTACTGTTATAGGACTAAATTTCACGAGCCGTAATTTTCACGAAAAGGAAAATAACAGTGATTTCGCGAGTTGAAAATTTCGCGATTTCTTTGTAAACAGAAGCGAAAGTTGAAAAATCCGACGTAAAAAGGTTTTTCGCTAGGTTTAAAATTTTCGATTATGACGGGGTTGCGAAATTTAAAGCCTCGCGAAAAAAGTGCTTTTACAGTATTCAGTGCAATTTGGAAACTCATAGCAAGCTTTAGACAAAAAATGTATAAATTTATAAATAAACAAGATAGCGTCTGGGGAGCTGATGTTTTTCTGTTTCTGTTTTTCTTACTTTCATTTTTTTTTTCTTACTATGAAAATCTCATAGCTAAATGCTGAAAATGTATGTGCCGCTGAAATATGGTTCAAACAGATAAAAAATCACAGTAAGAGAGAAAGAGAGAAGTGAGATTTAAACGATTGTTATAAAAAGTCGCACCAGAAGTTGTTAAATGGTTGAAGGGAAAAAACGAAGGTTAAAACAAGAATTCTGCAGGAGATTAATTAGGCACGATATTTAAAATGAAACATAGTAGAAAAAATGACCATAGTTACTACACAAAAGTCAAAAATAAAATAAAATAATAAATAAATAAAAACACCTCCGTCCAAAACAATGAAATAGTCTACTGGGGCTGTAAGCGTTTGAATTCAAACATATTAAAATGTAAGGTAAGGGTTGAAGTATAAAAAATAATAATGCTGCGTTTTTAGGACTGTAATTTCAAATAAATATAAATACAAATATTTATATACATACAATAGTTTTTCAATATAAATATTTATACAAATATTTATATTGAAAAACTACTACTTTAGCAGGGTCGTGGGCACTTGGAATAGCTTACCGGACGAGGCGGTAATGAGCAAGGGAGTGGATAGCTTTAAGAGGACCATTGATCTTCATTGGGGACTAATTAATTGACTAGGACCAGCCTAGCTGGGCCCAGAGCCTGTTGCTGGTCGTCACATTTGTATAGGACTGTAATTTCGAAAGAGTTCCTAGGACTAGTGGAAACCCTAGAACCCTCTAACTTGATCCCTATAACATCATCGAAGATTGTGTACTGTTGTTTTCAAAACTTTAATTTGGAAAAATTTCGGAGGAAGTTGCGCGAATCTTACCCTTTCCCTTAACGTCATCAAATATTGCTTACAATTTGCGTAGTTATAATTTCAATTTTGAAAAGTTTTCGTGGAAGTTCTTCCGAACCTTTCCTTTCCACTATTAAGGATCAACTTTTGTTTAAACGATTTCAATTTCGAAAAATTCCGAAGGAATAGGCATTTAACTCTCCTCATCCTAACATTCCGAAGATCGTCTAAAACTGTGATTTTGGAAATTAAAACTTCTGACAATTTACTATGGAGAATTCTCCAATCCCATCCCTTCTCTTAAGATGGCTTACAATTACGTATTTTGTACGAAAAATGTATTGGGGATGATCCCAGACTTACTTCAACAAGTGTTGCTTGCCAACCGAGTGGTGTAACGGTTAAGCATTGGCATCTTATGCCTGAAGACACAGGTTCAAACCTGGCTCCAATCGATGGATTTTCAAGATGCATAGAATGGACAGAGCCCAAGTCGTATAATAATGCGGCATGTGAAAGATCCTTCGATTATTCGTTTGGCTTGAAGTACTCTCGAAAAAATTAAATTCCCAGCTCAGTTTCGCATTGTAAGAGCACAGGTACCTCCGTCTGATACGGAAACTGGAAGTCGATATTATCGTGGCACGGTGCCACATGAAAGAATGGATGCTACATCGGGAGATCGAATTAGGTCTACAAAAGTCAAAGCCTCTCTAACAAAGCGCCAATAGAAATAAATAAAAAAAGACAAAGATTGCTAACAACTACAAATTTTTTTTTTTTTTTTGGGGGGGGGGGGGGGAATTTTCCTCTCTAGACGTATCGACAACTCCTTCTTCCCTTCCCTTTTTCAAATTTTGTTTACAGAATAAAAATTTCGAATCGTTTAAAATTTTGTTTTGAGCTTTCAAGTTCGAAAAATTCCAAAGTAAGGTCCCCTTAACATTCCTTCTCTTCCTTATATCATCAAGGATTGTCTAAAATAGTGTTTTCAGAGCTACTATTCGGAAAACTTTCCAGGGTGTAACTCCTGAACCCCCTATTAATGCGCAAAATTTACCCATGACGCAATGTTCACATTGCTCTTTTTTTCTGAGCAATCACGAATTGTTTGTTTTCAATAAAACGTTGAACGATGTCCGTCCCTTGATTTTATTTTTTTATTATAATGCAGGCCTCCACGTGCCTCGGAATCGAATTATTTATACGACCTTCTCGACTGTACACAATCTTTTTTCACGAAGAAGTATCTAGCACACAGCATTCAGCACATAACAACCAGCCCCTGGCATTCATTTGATTTTTAAAGTCTTGAATTCCAATTTTCGTTGCGATCAGAGCCATTAGAGAACCCAACGAGTAAAACCTAACGAGTAGGGTCCTATCGCAATTCGTGATTGCTAAAAACATAATCTGATTTCAAAATCTCAAAATTCAAACTATTTATTTATTTATTTGAACATAGAAAAGGGATTAGTAATATACATGTAACACATAAGCATAATTCTACTAATTCCAGATTCCACATAGGTAACACAAGTCCCCTAATTTGTGTGCTCATATTCTAGTAAGGACCTACTCTCTCTCTCTCAGACGCTGTCTCATGAATGGAAAATTGGAAATCACCAGAATGAAATCTGTCAACCGATTTAAAAATTATTATTAATATTTACAATTAACATTAATTGCCAAGTTACTTTGACACATTTTATGCGTTTGCCAAAAAATGTAAAAAAGAGTATGTACTTTTTTATTTGTTGGGGGGAAAGCTCTTTATACATGCAGCTCACAAGGGGCGCAATTTTTCCCTTTTGCACGGAGTGGTTCAAAAGCTAAATCCGGCTCTGCAGTAAATACCAAAACAGTATATTTTACTTAATCTTTACGTTTTCTTTCATTCGGAGTTTTTCCCACCGTTTTTCTTTCTTTCTTTCTTCTTTTTTTCCCATTTTCGTTTCTTCTTTCTTTCCTTTCTTCCGTCTTTCTTTTCTTTCCTACATTTTTTGCGTCAGGATCGCCGGGCCCCCTCAAGGTCCGGGCTCCTAGTTTTCGACTAGGCTGGTAGGCCCTCTCGTCGGGCCTGTCCGTCGTTATAACAATGGCAGTGGAGTAAAATAACCAAAACTCCAAAGAATCAGAAGTTCCGAATAATAATATATGTTGACACAAAAATTATCTTGCTAAATACACTGCTTGCAGCACATTGCCCAAACACGCCAAGCCCAAGAAAGGCCTCCATATCTGTGCCTCAGGACCAGACTAACATAAGTCCAAAAAGGGTGATTTTCAGGTTTTTACCGCATTTTATGTACAATCCTATTCCACGTTCAGCCATAACAACGTAATTCTGCAAAAAAAAAAAAAAAAAAAAAAATGTCCATTATTCTTATTTACCCGTATTATAAGAGCGCAAGTCCCAATCTTTGCACCAGACAAACGTTTTTTACGCTCTCCTGAAAAATACTGAAAATGTGACTTACGTTAGTCTGGCTTTGGGCTACAGATATAGCCCTAATGAATGAATTTAAGACTTAAAGTGGAATCCGAGCCATTGAGACATCATCGGGAAAATTGCTATACTCATCAATAACAAGCCACGCCCCGCCCGGTATTCGAACTCGGCCCCATGGAACGGGAGTCTTCTACTGCGCTCTACGGCCTGTTTCACTGGGCGAATATATCCAGTTTAATTTTGCTATCACACTCCGCGGCCAGGGGCGGATCCGGAAATTCTTGTAAGGGGGGGTTCAAGTTTTAATGGTCAGTATTACACCTCCAACGTAAAATGGCTACACCTCCAACGTAAAAAATTAAGCAGGGGTGCCTATCTCCCCAAGCATATCCCCCCCCCCCCCCCAAATGCTATCGGAACCCGGTCAGTCCTTTCCCCTTACATTTATCAATGCCGCAGCCTGCGACATAGATTATATTCCCTCAAATTTTCATCAAAACTCATATTTCTTTAGGTAGACAGGCTAGTCATATTACCCTAAGCTCTGAATACATGAGATTACAGCTATTAAATAGTTGAAAAAAGCTCAGACAACGCACACACGACATGTGGTTTGAGTTGGAAGAATGCTCTGAAAAAACTCTAAGCTCATTAGAAATGATTATTCTTTTGAAAATTAGCAAAATATTAAAAATAGCAAAGGCCAGGTAAATGAAACCAGTCAATCCTTTGAATTATAACGCGCTGAGAAGAAATACCGAACAGAGCCAAAAAAAAAAAATTAATTTGAATTTTTGGCATCTTGAATTCAAATTATGTTTTTCGCAATCACGAGCGTGTGTGTTTGTGTAGGCGCATGTGCGTGGGTGCGTAAGTGTATGTATGCATGTGTGTGAGTGAGTGTTGTGTACGTGCGTGTGCGTGTAGGTGTTCGTGTGTGTGTCTGTGTAGGCGTTCGTGTGTGTGTCTGTGTAGGCGTTCGCGTGTGTGTGTGTAGGCGTTCGTGTGTGTGTGTGTGTGTAGGCGTTCGTGTGTGTGGGGACATGGACGCCACCGCCCAGCAAAAGTGGATTCCGGTGGACAGTGCTCAGGACCAGCCGCGCCGCGGCCGGTGGACGGTGGTGCTGCAGCCCTGGTCCAAGCTGAAAAAGGCACGGACGCCAAAAACGGTCAAGTGAGAACAATAAGCAATCGTGATTGCTCAAAAAAAAGATTCACATTGATTCCATGCAGGTACTATTTTTTCGGATCAAAAAGTTTGAAGTTTAATAATAATCATAATATAAATCTTGTCACGGGGGGGGTCAGCTGACCCTTTGATCCTGCCCTGAATCCGCCCTTGTCCACGGCGCACAGTGGGGCGAAAGCTACAAAGTTGAAGGGAGCCTTTAGACGGTAAAGAACCATGAGTGCGGGAATTTACAAAAAAATCATTTTAAGCGGTCTATATTTTTTTTTTCTTTTTTAAGGCGAGTATGTTTAACTTCTCCCGTGTCCAACGATAGTAATAGGATGAAAAAAAAATGAATAATCGAATATTCAACCCGAAAATCGGTTTTGATCAGAACCGAAAACTAGAGAATTCAAGATTATTTTTTTCAAAACACTATGTCCTCTTTGAAATTAATATTATTAAATCATAAATGATCTGCAGAAAGACCCTGAAATGGACTTAGCTGCGTAAACCTGCGAACTTTGGACCCTGAGTTCAAACAAATCGAAAAAAAAACTCGTTAATTATATGCCCGAGTAAACAAACAAACGAGAGAGGTTTTAAAACATTTTTTAGCGCTTTGTGCGGTTTCGCCTCACTGTGCGGCGTGTTGGTTAAATTGAAAGATCCCCTGAAAAACGATCGAAGTTCACTTTTTAACGAGGTCTTTGTTTTAAGTTTTATTCCTCCATTTTATAACATAAATGTTGCTTTTGACAAATCTAACATTTGCAATGAAACGCTATTTCATTAATAAAACAATTTTTTTTCCCCTACTGAAATATTTATTTTTTTACTGTTTTATTCAAAGATAGGATTTTTATCAGCGGCCATTTCATTTGAAAAATGAAACATGCTTCTAATCATAATCTAGTTACTTCTTTTTTTAAAAAAAATTCAGAAAAATAAATCACAATTTTTATCTGTCTGAGGAAATATTAAATTGAAAGCAAAAATCAGCGAAATTGAAATAAACTGTCAGTCCAAAATTGAAAATGAATTTGAAGTTAAATAATAAAACTAAATAATAAACGATAAAAATTAAGTATGAAATAAAATTAAAAAAACATTAACTACATAATAATATTCAAATCTGTAAAAACTGGCTAAATAATATGTTATTATCGATGTTTACATAGATATTTATTTTATTAAAGTATCAGACAGAGATGATAAATCAGTCAGAGGGGCAAACCGGCCCATAACGTTTTAATCCATCCAAGTTAATACCATATCCACCAATCATCACTTTGCATATGCAAGTCAAGAAATATGCCAAATTAAAAAGAAAAGAAAAAACTTTTATTGCTTCGTTTATAGTAAATTCGTACGTGCCTTGAGTGATAAAAAATTAAAACTGGATGACTGCTCTCACAACAATCTACTACAACCTCTTATTAGTTAATGAAGTATTTGTTGGATTGATATCAAATGTAATTTATATTTTTCTAAGAAGATAAAACAAGCTTTGTTTTCCTCTAGGTTTGCCAAGTCACAATATCGATTAAATCATCGATTCACTCACTCAAAACTAACATCGGAGTTTAATACATGAAATATTCCAATATCTTCCTACGACTTGATCATTTTCCAAAACTAAAATTATCCGTTGACATTTCCCGTAGCGAAATGCATATTTGAAGATAATTATTAAAACGCAGCACGTGTAATAAAATCAATAATTCTTACTCTAATGCAACGAATTATTCAGTTTTATTATTTGGTTCACATGTTTTAAACAATGGGATTGTTTCCTTCTGTCAAAAGTACTACTTTTAGTCACTGAAATTGAGAGAAAAAGCAAAATAAATAAATAATAACATGGACCCAGAAAATACTTTCATTTTCCCAACAGTTATTTTTTAATTAATTTTTTGAAAATGTCCGATTTTTTAAACAAGGCGTGGTCTTTATGACGGCACAAATGATGCACTTTTGGCGCATATTTCTACCGGGTTTCCACGTTGTGATAATCAAGAAGCGAATTAAATATCGCGCTCTACGCTTGCTATCAACCATATCGGTGCCAGTACACGTGAGTAAAGATGAGAATTGAATATTTTGCTCTGTGAATGGCAACAGTGAATTGCATTTCATCATTTGTGATGTCATCGGCAGAAGTGTAAACAATGAAAGCATACCGATTAAAGTAATTTTTTAAAAATGTAAAACTTAAACAAATTATTTTAAAAATGGTCAGATCCCATGTTTTTAAGCATGCTCATTAAGAAAAAAATACTTTTAGTTTTTTTGGAAACGATCCCATTGGGTTGTTTCCGAAATTTTAAAAGTATTTATTTCTGAAAGAGCATGCTTAGAAACATAAGTTTTAACCATTTTTTAAATTATTTGACTAAGTTTAGTATTTAAAAAAATATACTTTAATCGATGCGCAGATTCAATTTTATTTTTTACGCTTCTGCTCGTGACATCACAAGTGATGAAATGCCATTCACTGATGCCATCAGTGCAGAGCGCAATATTTTGCCATTAAATAAAGACAAAAATTTTATAGAGCAATAATACTAATGAATTTCATGTTTGCTTCAGAGAAGCCTTCATTGAAAATTCTCGTATGATTGCTATTTCTATTACTGTTTAATGGCAACTTTTTTCTGACAATGCGTACACATTCAGCACGCGCCCAAGTACATCACTTCCGACGTCATAAAGACCACCCTTATTTCCAAAATCGGACATTAAAAAATTACAGCATACTTTACAGCCTACTTACAGCATAGCAGAAAATGCATGCCTGTTTAAATTTAAAGATGACAACTACTAGAAAAAATGTTTCACACTGGAAAAAAAATATTTTTTTTTAAAGGAAAAATTGAAAAATAAGCGTTTAGATCTTACTGCCATTCGGCTACAATATTTTCGGGGGAGTAAAGAATATTAATGAAAATGGTAACTTATATCAATTAGAGCACTAAACTTCCATGGTATACGAAACGTACAATTTCTGTTTAACACGGTTGAAGAAACACAAGGGAAGTTTTAATTAAACGCACTTGCGAGATTCATTTTAACAGTCCAAGTAGAAGTAAGAAAGCTGCGTTTCTTACTACAAGAAAAATCTCTTTCCGAAACATTTGCAGAAAATCCAGTTTTTCTGAATGAAATACTTTTCCCTTGGAATTCGTGAAGTTTATTAAAAACATGTGTTTTAACTAACGAATATTTGCGCACTGAAAAATATGTTGCTTTTTTCCCCAAGGAGCTGTTCGTAAAAATGATGTCACACAATTTTTTTAACATATTAAATCCGAAGAGAAAACTAGTACTTTTGAATTTTGGTGTACATGAAACAGTTTCAATACTTAAGGGAGTATTCTAGTTTAGAGGCTCGATTTTGAGGCGGTTTTGCGAGAGTAATTTTAAAAAATGTAACAATTTTTAGTATTAATCTTTTATTATATTTTTATTGATAGTTGAGAAGCATAAAAATGTATAATAGTGGGGGGGGGGGGGGAATTCAAATTTGAAATCAGTAGAGGCCGGCGAAGTGGGGACTCAGAAAAAAAATGTGTCTACAAGTTGACAAGATTCTACTCTCCTGGCGATCTGAAACATGAAATTAAAGTTGATTTTTATTAAACAAGGATGTGAAATTCTCTGGACGGAGCCGATTTGGGAAAAAAAATGCACAAAATGGCGTCTTTTTGAAAAAGAAAAGGTCATTTTCGGCACCCTTTTTCAATTTTTAAAAATAGTAAAAAAAAAAGTACAGAAACCCCTACGAGTAGACAATTTTAATAGTATTAAGAAAGTCTATACCAAATTTCAATTAAATCGGTGCATTAGAACTTGAGATATCTTGTTAACCGTATTGAAACGAGCTGATGTGTGCATCACATGACTTCCTTTTACTCCTCTTGAATGTCATTTCCCCATTACTGGCAATTTTAATGTGATTCAGTAGTTTAGTCTCTAAATATCACCAACAGTGGCCGAACTGAAACAGATTTTTTTTTTTAAAAATCGCCATATTTGTCGCCAAGTTGGCGACCAAAAGACTGGCGATATATTGCCAAGTGTCCGCCAAATTGTAACACCACTTGAGTTTAAATCGAAATTAACAATAATTTCCCCCCAAAAAGGGGAAAAAACCCCACTTAGAAACACCCGAATGCAATCGAAAGGAGAGGTGTACAACTAAACCCCACTAGGAGTCTACGTACCGAATTTCAACTTTCTAGGACTTACCGTTCTTGAGTTATGCGACATGCATACGCACATACGTACATACGCATATCCGCACATACATACATACGTACATACAGACGTCACGAGAAAATTCGTTCTAATTAACTCGGGAATCATCATTATGGATATTTCGCGCGTCTATACATTCTTAGATACTTACCAACGTGTGGTCGAGTCGAAAAAAACTCAACATTCATTCGGGGGTGAGTAAAATGGAAATTAAGGTCGATTTTTGAGTGAAAATTTTTTCGCGAATACAATACTTCCTTTTTTTGTAAAAGGAAGTCAAGAGTAGTTTCGAGAAAAACGCGTTTTAAAGTTTGCAGTCGCATTTCGGGCAGTCTGAGTGGTTTAATGGTATGCTATTGTCATATTTTTTTGAATAGCCATCCCTGCCTTATACATTGTTTCTTCCCTCAAAAGCTACATTTTTGGCAGATCTTTCAGCCATAAGAGCTGCCTTCTTTTGAATCTTCGGAAGCTCGTACCTCGGAGCGTTTGTTACGCTGTTGATTTAGTTTGCTGGCTTTTTCTTTGTCTATCTAGATGCAAATTACATCCTCTTTGACTTTTCTTATCCATTTTATATTTAAAATTTGAATTTAACACTGAAAAATACACAGTACACGGGGAACTTATATATACGTGGCTTGATGGTTGTTTGTCAGGTATATATTGAGAAAAAAGAATTTATCTTCGCAAAATTAACTATAACTCTGAAAATAATTCGAATATCCGTAAATCCTCTTAGAGGCTTATTCTTAAAGGTCTGGACTTTAAAAATATGAAAAGAAAAAAAAATCGATTTTTTTTGAATTTCTAGACTAGAATACCGCCTTAATCTTAAATGTTATTAGTTTAGTCAGTAAGTTCAGAAAGTTACCGCCCTATAGCCAGGGCTAAGAAATGAAATACACCGCCAGTTACATCAATTCCAGCCGAGGACTGCAATTTCGTGCTTATTAGCACTCATCAGCCCGGCATAGAAAGTGAATGAGCTAAAGGTGAAAAACCTCTTAAGAAAGCCAAGAGTGCCAAACAAACTGGTAGCTAATACAGAATTAGCACTGACCAGATGAGTGACCGAATCACCTTCAATCTTCGAGTTAAACCGAACCATTGCTTTGGTCACTCGTCTGGTCAGTGCTAATTCTTGTATTAGCTACCAGTTTATTTGGCACTCTTGGCTTCCTTCAGAGGTTTTCCACCTCCAGCTCATTCACTTCCTATGCCGGGCTGATGAGTGCTAATAAGCACGAAACTGCAGTCCTCGGCTGGAATTGACTGAGTTGGCGGTGTATTTCATGTATTATTAGTTTAGGTTTACTACGAAATTATACTGTGTTAAATACACCAGCATGTATCAATCCATCTACTTCCTCTATTTTAGGGGCGAAATGTCCAGTTCCGTTAGTGTCTCTTATTGAGAGGCTCCACTGTATTTGACTTACTTTGGTGTAAGACCGTTAAAGTTATTTTAAAAACAAGTTTCAAGTAACTTTTCCCAAAGATAGATGAATAGCAAAAAAAAAAAAGCTATGTTTAATTGCATGTCCTTCTCAAGAAATTTACATTAATTAATGCAGCCCTGATTTTTTTTACAGGTGTTTTTACGAAACCTTTATTTTCTCGAAACTGTGGTAGGATAACTCATGCCACTCTCATTCTAATCAAGACAGTATATAGGACTACTCTTCCCACTCTCATTCTAACTACAACAATACATAGGATGACTCATGCCACTCACATTCTAACTGCGAAAATACAGTGAAACCTCCATTTTACGCCCCTCGAATCTACGTTTTTCCCATATTTCACGGTTTTTTTTTTTTTTTTCATCAGGTCTCAGTTTTTTCGAAAACTAATAATGTTAATTTAATCCGGAAGAAAAGTTTAAATGAATTTCCAGCATTTTACTTTTTCCCTGGGGAGTAAAAAAAAAAGAAAAAGATGCTCTAAAATAAGCATTATGTTTTCTTTTGTGCTTTTTTTAAAGCTAATGCAAGCTGTTGAAATTCAATCTATGAAAACAGAAATGCTACTGCTCCATCCGTTGCCGACTTTATAGACTTTCTGTCTGCCAATGAAGATGAAAAAGAAGAACTGGAAGCACAGCCCGTCCCTTCTTTCACAATTCCATTTTAGAGCTCCCAAATAGTGAGACTATTTTCTTTCTCATAAAGACCAAGAAAAAAAACTTAAAAAGTATTTTCATCCTGGAAGATGCTGCTTTTACTTTGCGCTCAGTAACTAAAAAATAACCCACTATTACGGACTATTTCCAACCTGAATACCCGGATTCGCAACTAAAAGTATTAAAATGATCTAAAATGGCACGTATAATAATGTTCTCTTCGTAAAATATACACTGCATGACCAAAAGTATTGGGACACTTTTAAAAAATCACATCTTTAAGGATTTTTCGAGAAATAAGAGCCTAATTGCTTTGTAACTTTAGTCACATAAAAGGTATGTTCCGGCTGTCATTTTCCACTGAAAGTTATGTCCTCCATGCATTTAGGGGATCAGAAACAAATTGAGGGAAAAAATAATGTTTTTTGATCATTGTTCATCATAAATACTAGCTGAGAATGAGTTGTAAATTTCCGAAATCATTTTACTTACTATATCTACAATTATTTTAAGAACTTTAGGGAAAATATCACTGATATTCATGAAGATATAAGCATTTCTTTCAGAAGTACAAATTTTATTTGAAAAATTTTGGCTCATAACACGCAACATTTTCCATCAAAACTTACCAAACTTTCAGAAAACTTGAAAACATAAAAGAGAAATATAATACGAAAAGTTGAAGTTAAAATGTTGGAAATTTGATGAAATATAACATTTAAAGCAATTAATTTTTCACTGTGCATGCGCGAAAGATAGCAATTTATAACTTTTATAATCTAGACCCCAACTAGATTTTTCAACTCGTTAAAAATTTCCAATTCAATATCCTAAAAACACAGGAACTTATCAGCGATTTAATGAGCTGAATTTGAATAGCTCTTGAACAGGCGACGAATCGTGAAGGATCGTTCGCAAATAATCTGTTTTTGTCATGAATCACATTGACCGATTGCAAGCAAATGTTGCAAACTTGCGAATGACCCCTAACGAGTCGTCGCCCTATGCAAGAGCGATTCAGATAGGGCTCATTAGATCACTGATAATTTTCTGAATTTTTAAGATATTGAATTGAAATTTTTTTAGGAGTTGAAGAATCTAATTGTGGTTGAGATTTTAAAAAAAAGTTATGAATTGCTATCTTTCTCGTATGCACAGTGGAAAAATAATTGCTTTCAACGTATATATTTCATCAAATTTTCAATATTTTAACTTCAAATTTTAGTATTATACTTCTCTTGTATGCTGTCATGTTTTGTGAAAGTTTGGTGAGTTTTGATGGAAAACTTTGCGAGTTTTGAGCCAAAAAGGTTTAAATAAAATTTTTAGTTCTGAAAGAAATGCTTATATCTTCATGAATATCAGTGATATTTTTCCGAAAGTACGTAAAATAATTGCACAAAGTAAGGTAACTGATTTCTGAAAACTTACAGCTCATTCAGCTATTTATGATGAACGATGATCAAAAAACATTTTTGTTTTCCTCAATTTGTTGCTGATCCGCTAAATGCCTGGTTGATACAACTTTCAATGGAAAATGACAGCCGGAACATACCTTTTATGTGACTAAAGTTACAAAGCAATTAGTCTCTTATTTCTCGAAAAATCCTTAAAAATGTGAATTTTTGAAAGTATCCCAATATTTTTGGTCATGTGGTGTAGAAATTACACCTTTTAAAAGAGTCATCTCCACCCAAGGGTGCCCATATGCAAAATTTTAAGAGGGACTCAGACATTTTCCCCATGGTTTAGCAGGATATTTTCTCCATAGAAACCGATTTCAGGGTACATTAGAGTTACTAAAATTTGACATTTTTGACAACTTATTCATTAATGGCTGGAGAAGAAATGTTTTCACATTTTTGCAAAGAAAAACGTACTAAAAGCAAGGAAGTTCTAATTTCAAGGGGGTGGGCTTGAGACCCCCTCCTTCCCCATATGGGCGCCTTTGTCGAAACTACCTTTAGTTTTCTTCTATTTTTATTTTTGGTTTCCATGTATTTCCCATATTTGACGTTTTTTCAATCCAGTTCCCTAAGAAACGTAAAATCGGGGTTTCATTGTATATAGGATGACTCATGCCACTCTCATTCTAACCACGACAATATATAGGATGACTCATGCCACTTTCAGTCCAACCACCGCAATATATAGACTTCTACAGATTTTCCAGCAAATTGAAGACCTCATTTCGTGATGATATCTGGTTTGACGTTAGAGAAACTAACTTTATTACGCTGCACTTAAAAAGTTATCAAAAAGAGCCATTATCGAGCGCATCAAGAAAGAAACTCCGGCTGGTAACCTGACAGCGAAAGCCGAACATTTTTTTTTTTTTTATCTGCCTCGACCAATTTTTATCTGTACGAAACCATATCTTCTCGAGTGCGAGATGTCTGATGTTTCGGTGAACTTAAAAATGACTTTATCTCACAACTGAGAAAGAACAAAAATTCCAACGTGTACTATCGCTTACAACAAAGAACAAGAACTAATAAAAAAAATATCCACTACTCAAACAAAAAACAAAGTTTGTTTGAACTGCAAGAGATCTTTTTTCGTTGATGCTTGTTCTGTTGCCATTCTTTAAAGATTAAAATATGAGGGGGGATTACCTTTACACAGTAGTACGTGTCCTATTTTACCATTAGTTTAAATCATGTGAAAGAAAAAATTCGACTAAAAAATTTCTTTAAAAAATATCTAGAACCGATTTCACATAAAACAGAACTGAGGGGAAAACCAAACTTCACATAGTCATCAATTTAATCACATTTGCACTGCATTGATATGTTGCTAGTCATATAAAGTGGGCGACACACGTTTTGCATGTCATTTTTGAGGCGACTTGAAAAAATGTGTTTAAAAATAGTTATTGATGTAAAATATGGCATAACATCGTTTTATCGTATACAATTACAGATTACTTCCTACGCAGGTGTTTCGGTGTAACAAGGAACGCCCTTTTCAATGCAAAAGAAGCGAGTTTAAAAAAGCGAGGAATGAAAAAGCATCCGATATATCTTATTTTTACTTTTCAAGCATAAAAGTTTATACTCCATTTTTAGTCTCGATGCGTTTTGCAGAATGAATTGATTTTTGTATATTTCAGCGCAATTTATGACACAATGAATGACACAATTCGGCATTTTATCAATTCTGTTTCAAGTTGATCCTATTAACTTACAAACTTACATTATACATACCTTTTGGTGTAACCACAAGGCCGTTTCAAATTTTAATGTCGCTCTAGGCAAGAGTTAAAAATTCCGTCCCGCCCTCTGAATATCATTGCACCATAGACTAACTTGAATTCAAAGATCGTTAATAGTTAAACTTTCTAATTAGAATTTCAAAGGGCACATTACATTTAATTAGTGTTTTCTTTAAATCTGTACCTCAGAGAAAGAAGGACGGAAGTCACATTATGATATATATTGGAGGAGAGGGGAAAATCTTTTTTTCTGGCACATGTAAAGGATGGGAAAAGGATGGGACGCGCGTTCTTTTAACCCTAGTAAGAAATTAAAAAGTTTTTTTTTTTTTTTGAACAATCACGATTGCTTATTGTTCTCGCTTGACGATTTTGAATTCCTATGATTTTATTTTCCTCCCGCCTCCCTCTGCCAGCACCACCTCCGGCCGGCCTCATGGCGCTGCTCCTCTAGCGAAAACCGTCTCCAGGTTGCGTCCATATCCTACACACACACGCCTACACAAACAAACACACACTCATGCCTTCACACAGACACAAATACATATGCCTACACACACATACACATTCCCTCCCCCCACACACACACAAACACTCAGACACACAACTACCCACACACTCATACGTGCACACAGACACAAATACATATGCCTACACACACATACACATTCCCTCCCCCCACACACAAACACTCAGACACACAACTACCCACACATTCATACGTGCACACAGACACAAACACACATGCCTACACACACATACACATACCCCCTACACACAAACACACATACCCCCACACACACTCATAAACACACACGCCTACATGCACACACACACGTGATTGCGAAAAATATAATTTGAATTCCAGATGTCAAAATTCAAATTAACTTTTAACTTTTTTTTTTTTTTTTTTTGACTTACGTCAGTCTGGCTCTGAGGTACAGAAATTAGGGCGCGTAATTTTTTTTATTGATTTTGAAATCTAAAGTAAGGCAGTGAGAAGCAAAGGGATGTAAGTGGCAAAATTGAAAATATGGAGATAGCCAGTACAAATGGTAGGTGAACTATTCCTTTGCTTTGCGGCAAGAGACAATACTAGTAGTCCTGGTAGGTGCTGTTATGCAGCATGATTTAGAAAACTTTCTCAATGAAAGTCTACCTAGGACCGCAACTTTAAAGACGTATTACTCAAAACTTTATAAAGTCCACTCACATCCCTTAGCTTCTCACTGTCTCAATTGTCGTGCGTTGAGTTCTTAATGAAAGTCAATAATTATATATATCTTTGTTATTTCAATTTTATCTTTACTAATAATAAAGCTGAAAGTTTGGCGGCTAATCAAGAACAATTAAAAAATGAATTGGCGACTAACCAAGAACAATTGAAAAATGAATTGGCGACTAACCAAGAACAGTTAAATAGTGATTTAACTGCTAAAATTACTACAAGTCAAGATGAAATAAAAAGTGACCTAACGTCGATGAAAACCATGATGGAGAATCAACTAACCGCCATGGGAGATAAAGTTGATGCTCTGGAAGAAAAAATTTGATACAGTGGAAGAGCGTATCGCCAATGTGGAAAATAAGTTGGAAGAAGAAGACAAGAAATTTACTTCATTTAAGGAAGAAATAATTAAAGACATGGAAAGGAGATTGGCGACCGCGGAAAGCAGCTCTGTACAGTTTTGCGCTCCCACATCTGTTGCTCGACCGTCCATTAAACTGGCCACATTTGATGGGAAAAGTTCGTGGCAGGTGTACAAGACCCAATTCATGATAGTGGCGGAAGCGAACGGATGGGACTCTGCTACCAAGGCCTGCCATCTTGCAGCATCCCTGAGAGGTGACGCAGCGGACATTCTTCAGACCCTTCCGGACAGCCAGCGCCTGGATTTCGCCGCCCTCACATCTGCGTTGGAGCTTCGGTTCGGTGAGAAGTGCCAGAAAGATTTCAGCCGACTCCAGTTGAAGTCCCGTTTCCAGAGAACCGGGGAAACCCTGCAAGAGCTAGCGGCGGACGTCGAGAGACTGTCTCATCTTGCTTTTTGCGACTGTCCTGCGGATGTTCGAGACAACCAGGCAGTCAACTACTACATCGACGGGGTTCGAGATCCGGAAATCCAGAAAGCTCTACGGATGGCGGATGTCAAAGACCTGAGTTCTGCTGTTGTGTATGCGATGAAGTTGGAGGCCGCCCAGCAAGCAACCCGTGTGAATCGCCATCCCATCCGAACTCTGGAAGCTGATGAGTCTGATTCCAGGTCGTCCCATCTCGCTGAACTTGAAAGACAACTCGGTGACTTGGCAAGACATCTGAACAACATAACAGCCCAAAAGAAACAAGAGCAGAAGTGCTGGAAATGCGGTAGTGAAGGGCACCTGCGAAGGAGTTGTCCTGCTCGCCAAGCTACGCGAGGGAAAGAAATCACCTCCACCAGAGCTCTGCAGATTTCCTCTACTAGTAGTGGCAGTGAAGAACTTTTCATTTACGCCCATGTAAATGGGAATCCTTGCAAACTGATTGTCGACACTGGAGCCAATGTGACAATCGTTAGGACAGACGTGGCTCGTGAATTTGGATTGAAACTGTCGTGGACATCGCCAAGCGTAAGTCTCCAGACTGTGACAGGCGACAAAATTGAGATTGAGGGTAAAGTGGACTTGGAAATAGTGTTTGGGAAAGCCACCTACCATCATACGGCATTCGTTGCGGATATCACGGACCCCTTCATTCTCGGATTGGACTTTTTAAAGAAATACGACTTCACCCTTGACTTCAAGACTAATGAACTGCACTCGATGAGAGAAGACATAGCCATCTTCAACGTTGAAAATGATGTAAAATCCGCTCATCAAATAATAGCCCAAACAGATTTATGGATTCCCTCAAGGTCAGAATCATTAATACCTGGCTCCATTGAAGAAAGCAATAGTTTTCGATTTGGACTCATTGAATACCCTAACCTAAGCAATAGCCTAAAGGGAGTGCTGGTGGCATCTACGCTTGTGGACCTTTCTAAGGATGTAATTCCTGTGAGAGTCGCCAACGTGAGTGAAAGGCCAAGGAATATCCGAAAAGGTGAAGTGTTGGCAACTTGTACTCCAGTAAACTGCATCATTAGAAGAATCAATTCCCCCGAGACTGTGTCTTCCGAGTCCTTGACATCGAAGTTAATTTGGAGTGCGTCATTATCGAAAGATCAAAGAACTGCTGCGGAACAATTGGTGGACGACTTCAAGCATCTGTTTTCCTCTACATCAGAGGATGTTGGCCGTACGAATTTAACGCAGCATAGGATTTACACTGGAGATCACCCCACTATTAAACAGCATCCAAGACGACTACCGTTCGCTAAGAAGGAAGAGGTTGAAACCCTCCTGAAAGAGATGAAGGAGAATGATGTAATCGATCCTTCATCCAGTCCTTGGGCCTCTCCCATCGTCTTGGTCCGAAAGAAAGATGGCTCCACCAGATTTTGTGTCGATTACCGACGGCTGAATGAAATCACCAAGAAAGACAGTTACCCTCTTCCACGGATAGACGACACCTTGGACACTCTTTCCGGACACAAGTCGTTTTCGACTTTGGACTTGAAGAGCGGCTACTGGCAGGTTGAGATACACCCTGATGACCGAGAGAAGACAGCGTTTACAACTGGACAAGGCTTATGGCAGTTTAAAGTGATGCCCTTCGGCCTCTGCAATGCACCAGCTACGTTCGAGCGTCTTATGGAGACAGTGTTAAGAGGACTTTCCTACGAATCCTGTCTGGTCTACTTAGACGATATCATCATCGTGGGACGCAGTTTTGAAGAACATCTGGCAAATCTTAGGAAGGTGCTGCAGAAGCTTAAGGAAGCCAATCTGAAGTTAAGCCCGTTCAAATGTAATTTGTTCCGCCGGGAAGTGAACTACCTTGGTCACATCATCTCTTCTGAAGGTGTACAAACCGATCCAGAAAAGGTATCTGCGGTCAAGAGTTGGAGTCGTCCCGAAAACATCCATCAGCTGCGAAGTTTCCTGGAGCTCTGCACGTACTACAGGAAGTTTGTAAAGGGTTTTTCCAACATTGCACGACCTTTGCATAAGCTGACGGAGAGCAAGCAAAAGTTTGAATGGTCCAAGGAATGCGAAGATGCATTTCTACGACTGAAGGAGGCTTTAACATCAACGCCTATCCTCGCCTATCCTCAGCCTGAAAAATCCTTCATCCTGGACACTGATGCGAGCAACGAGGGCATCGGAGCTGTTTTATAACAAGAAATTGACGGAAATGAACATGTCATCGCTTACTGGAGCAAATGCTTATCAAAGTCGGAGCGAAATTACTGCGTCACCAGAAAGGAGTTACTGGCCATAGTGAAAGCTGTAGAACACTTCCATCATTACCTCTACGGCCGAAAATGTCTGCTTCGGACAGATCATGCCTCGTTAACTTGGCTTTTGAACTTCAGGAATCCAGAAAGCCAGATAGCCAGGTGGATACAGCGGCTCCAGGAATATGACATGGAGATCAAGCACCGAAAAGGGTTGTCTCACGGTAATGCAGACGCTTTATCAAGGAGACCCTGTCCTGAGAACTGCAATTATTGTTCCCGAATCGAGAAACAGTATGGAACGACTACCCCTACTGCCTATCAGGTGACAGTCACTCCAACATCTTCAGAACCTGATCCATGGAGTGACGACCAAGTTCGAAAAGATCAACTTGAAGACCCCGACATAAAACCAATTTTGGAGTTCATGCAGAGTGACAGTCGGCGACCTAGCTGGCAGGACGTTTCCATCTTTAGTCCTGCAACAAAAAGATACTGGGCTTTATGGAACTCGCTCCATTTACGGAACGGCGTGCTACACCGAAAATGGGAATCTGATGACGGCAAAACGTCTAGGTGGCAGTTACTACTTCCCCAATCAAGGATTTCAGATGTTCTGAAAGAAATACATAGTAGTGCGACTGGAGGACATTTTGGTGTGTTGAAAACCCTCAATAAAGTTCGGGAGCGCTTCTTCTGGAGCAAGGCGAAGGATGACGTGGAGAAGTGGTGCCATTCTTGTGACGCCTGTGCTGCTCGTAAAGGACCGAAGAAGAGAAGCAGAGGAAAGCTACATCTGTACAACGTTGGAGCTCCTTTCGAACGAATTGGGATCGACATCCTGGGTCCTCTACCAAGAACTGCTGATGGGAACAAATACATTCTTGTTTCCATCGACTACTTCACCAAATGGCCGGAAGCATACCCCATTCCAGATCAAAAAGCTACCACCTTAGCAGAGACTCTAGTCCAACATTGGATCTCGAGATACGGAACACCTTTGCAGATTCATTCCGATCAAGGGAGGAATTTCATCTCTGCTGTGTTTAAGGGCCTATGTCAAATTCTCGGAATTGAGAAAACTAGGACAACACCACTACATCCACAATCGGACGGTATGGTGGAGAGATTTAACCGCACAATCCTGAATAATCTCTCGCTTATGGTATCCAGAAATCAACAGGATTAGGACAAGAAGCTACCTTTGTTCCTGCTGGCCTACCGCAGTGCTGTCCACGAGACTACCGGATATGCCCCATCTCAGATGCTCTTCGGACGAGGGCTTCGGCTACCTTGTGATCTCGTCTTCGGTCGTCCTCCGGATGCGCCTGCATCGCCGTAGGAGTACATCCAGGATCCCCAGGCCCGGTTGGAAGACGTTCATAACTTCGTACGAGAGCGAATCAACATCGCGGCGGAGAAGATGAAGACCCGATACGACACAAGGTCTACTGGACATGAATTCAACGAAGGCGACAAGGTTTGGTTATGGAATCCCATCCGACGGAAAGGTCTTTCACCCAAATTGCAGTCGCATTGGGATGGACCCTACAAAGTCCTTAACCGACTGAATGACGTCGTAGTGAGGATCCAAAAATCACCTAATGCAAAACCTAGGGTTGTACATTATGATCGGTTAGCCCCATACTATGGCCATAGTTCATGAGTATTACGTAAACAACCATGGTTGATAACATAAAAGTTGTAGATAATTTTTTTGCTTTTAATGTTTAGTAATATTTCTTGTTATTATTGTGTTTCCTATGCATTATTGGTTATTATTTAATGTGTGTATTTGTGAACATGTGATAGAAGTTTGGCACCCTTTCTGGGGATTGTACTGCCCGGGACGTGCAGTCCTTAGGAAGGGGGCAATGTTACAAATCCTGTAAATAGTAATTATTGTAGTAACGTAACCTGTAAATAGTTTCCCGTAATGAATATACAACCCCTTTTCATTCGGCTAAAGTATACGACCCCCTATTTTCTTTTCTTTTCATTGATAAAATTTGATAACGGTCTACGCACTTCGAGAAGCAGTAAGAATGTTGTGGAAACTTCTTCGATGTTTATAAAAGCGCCCTGCGTGATAAAAAGTGGAGTTTCGATTGAGATTTCGAACTGAGAGCGTATTTGCTCTGTTTATAGCGAAGCATTTCGCTGTGTTGTTTTCGTATTTGGAAGTAAATACGTGTGTAACCGTTGAGTTTACGGTGTTGAGTGATATTTGCTTAATTGCTGATGATTATTTTAGCAGTTGTTAACGATTTCTCCTGTACATAGTGTAAATAAAGCTCCTGTGTTTTTATCAAGAACTGTGTCTTCATTTCAAGAAAGTGGAAGTTGCGTCGGATCCGTTACAATATAAACCAGGACCGTAATCAAGGGGTGAATATTTTATTGTTCGAACACCCTCCAAAATTTTTCAAATCCGTTCCAAAGTAGGCTTTTTTTTTTTTTTTTTTTGCTGAAAAATTAATATTTTACTATTTTAGTTATTATTAGAGATGAAAACAGTCAGAAAAAAAACGGAAAAATTTCCAAAAAAAAAACGGAAAAATTAAAACGTTTTTTAACGAAGGGGTTTATTTCCACTTCGGAAAAATCGAAAAAATGAATTTTTTCAACTTTTCAGGAGTTATAACTGAAATTTTCAGCAATAAGTGATTAGAAATTTCTAATACTTAAATTCTGATGCAATTCGCCCCCCCCCCCCGTATGTTAAAATACTGTCCAACTTTGATAATGCAAGTTGTTGTATGATAATATAATTTGCATATAGATCAAAAAACATATAATATTTTTCGCAAAAAAAAAAAAAATTAAACCAATATTCTTAGTGAAGAATTTATTTTCCTTTTCATAAAACAAACAAGCATAACTTTAATCACGACAGAACTATGTTTCTGCTGATTGTGTAAACCAAATGTACTGGGTGCGGCAAAAAAAAAAAAAAAAACAGGCAAGCAATTTTTAGTATAATTTAATTTAAAAGATATAAATTAACAAAACACAAAAAATAATATGAGAAGACTTTTAGCAATGAATAAATTAATTGGTTTCAAACTGCCCACCTTTTGAGGCAAAACAAAGGTGCAACTGATTGAAAATTTTCATTCAAGGGCTGCAAGTCCTTTAATCAATCCTATTCCCAATAAAGCAATTGGTTTAGAGAGTCCAAACTTATGTGTAGTTTAGGGTAAACCTTTGACTCTAAGATAGGGCAAACAGTGTGACAAATGTGATTGAAGTCTAGCGAGTAGAGCGTCCACTCTCAAGATGATATCAAGTCGAAAACAATGCGCCTTGCAGCACGCTTGTCTTTTTGGCCGTATGAACTGGTGTGGAGTCAAGTTGAAATGTCCAGTCTAAATTAATGTGCTGAAGTGCTCTTAGGTCCACAGAAATACAACAGCTTCTAAAATGTCCTTCTAGTACACTTTATGATTCATTTTATGGCGCTTGTGCTGATTTCATCACAGACAAAGCCTGACTTCAGATTTTGGCGATGTTTTCCTTCACTGTTCGTTTTTGTACTTTCCGCACATCGACTATAATTTCTAAGCCACTTGAAGCGGCAAATCGCATCAAATACTGTTTGTCGAGGCACAACAAGCAAACGTATGTCATTCTACTTCGTTAAACAACTTTAAAACAGCAGATTTTTTGCTTAAAATTGTAAGAAAGCCGAAAAACAATACATAAACTAGGATGTATGTTGTGAATTATTTTCTAATAAAGCGAGAGACAAAAATAAATAAAACACTCATTAAAATGAAATTACTTTACCTACATTCGATGACGCAATCTTTGTCCGAGGGTTTTTTTTTTTTTTTTGCCGCACCCTGTATACTGCCGAGCTAAGTACGAAAGCGGAATCTGCATTTGAGCTCAAGCAGGGAGATTGTGTTTTAAAGTTTGGCTCTTTCATATAGTTGTGTGATTCAGATTTTTTTTTTTTTTTTTTTTTCAGAATTTACTAAAAAATAGTGCCTGATGCTCACAATGACACAAAAACATTTCATTTATTAAGCAAAATACGAAACAGAAAACTTGGTTACTCAGTTTTGTTCAAAAGTGTAGGTATGACTTCTTTTACTACTGTGCTTAACACGACCGTGTGAATAAACTGAAACTCCAGTTTAAATTCTGGTTCAGCTTTAGGAATCATTACGCACTTTTGGTTTGGGGTTTCTGTTGGAAAGAAAAAGAAAAACCAATTTAGTTTTGATTTGGACTTAAGACTGGATTAGAAAAAATCAAAATCAATAGCTTTCATTTTCAGACATTAAAGTTACATTGTAAGGAAGGGAAATAATACTTATTTTTCTTTCAAACAATATCAATCATGAATAAAATATGACAACGTATATAAAGTACAAATTCAAAATGAAAAAAGGTTAAAAAACCAGTAAACAGCTGTTTCGGCACTCTAAAATACAAGTGCCATCATCAGTGCAATTAAAAACGAAGACAGGTTCAACCCGACTAAAACACAGTCGAGGCGAACATTGGAATGAGAGACGAGTTGTAAAAGATATGAGAGCAGTACCGGAAACCAGAAACCAAACGACGTCGAGTTTTCGACTACTTTTTATGTAATATCAATCATGTTTGAAAGTCTAAAATTACAATGGGGTTGCTTCCTTCAGTCAAAAGTAATGCTTTTTGTCACTGAAACAGTTAGAATAAGCAAACAAAAAAAAAAAAAAAAAAAAAAACCATGAAGCCAGAAAATACTTTCATTTTCCCAACAGTTATTTTTGAATTAATTTTTACTTTCTTCTATATCTAATATATAGAAGAAAGTATTGGATTCGTGCAAATTTTCGAATTTCGAAGGATTCGAACGTTTTGAGGTGTGCTGAGTCCATTTCGACTATTTTTGGAAAATGTCTGTCTGTCTGTATGTGTGTGTGTATGTGTGTCACGTCTGTGTGTGACCAGTTTTTTGTGGTCGCTCTACAGCAAAAACTACCGCATGAAATCGGACGAAACTTGGTACACATATGTGCCCCTATGTGAACTTGTGCCTATTGGTTTTTGGCGCGAATTCCTCCAAGGGGGTGGAGCAATGGGACGTTTTTTGAGTTACGCGTGATTGCTATTCCTCGGGAAGTAACTGGCGGAATCAAACAAAATTTGGTCCATATGTTGCCATTAACAGGAACAGGTGCTGATTCAATTTTGGTGTCAATAACTCAAACGGGGGTTGAGCTATAGAACGTTTTTTGTCGTCAATTGTGACTGCTGTATCTCAAGAAATAATGAACGGAATGAAAGAAAAATTTATCGGCAAGTAGCCCTTAGTGGGTATAAGAGCTGATTTTATTTTGGTGTTAACAGCTAAAAAGGGGGTAGCGCAATCGCCCGTTCTTTTTTTCCATTGTGAGTGCCCTATCTCAAGAAGTAATGCTACGTTCTGGTTGAAATTTGGAATATATGTGAATCCATATGTAAACAGGCTTTGGTTCAATTTTGGCGCCAATCGCGCTAAGAGGTGCTGATTTATTTTTATTATCATTATTTTTTAGCGAATAAAAATAGTTTTATTAATTGCAACAATAAGAAAGATAAATCGTAATAGATTGTCGTCTGCGTATTTCTCGTGATTTTAATTGTATGGAAATGATCGGAAATATTATCTCAACTAGCAAAAATACCCGGCGTTGCCTGGGTCAGTAATAATTATTAGAAAAAATCGTTACTTGCTTTTGTTTTCTGTTTTAAGTGAAAGAATTTAAAACATATCTTTTTGACGTGATTAAAAATCGAGTTTCTTCCTTACCCATAAAACTAAAATAGCAATAAGTATAAAGAACAAAGTAATATTGATTTAGAAACGAAAGCACTATATTTAAGCATATACAAATTTAAAAAACATGAAATTAATCTTCTCATATTTAAAAAGATTAATCTGTTGATACTTTTTTTTTAACATGGAGTCTAAAACCTTCTCTGTATGGCTAATGAAGTACGAAGTGATTAAAAAAAAGTAGCTGCGCTCGTAATCCCCTTATACTTGCTTTAGTTATTTCGGGAAATTTCAATCATTGTGGCTCTTGGTGCGATTTTACCGAATTTGCGAAAGTCGTTTCGGGGTACCTTCGATGATGCTCCCCCATTCTTTCCTTACTTTGTAAAACGATATGATATTAATTTTCGTTACAGAGATATCGTCGCTAGATGCTGAGATATTTTTGGTCACCATAAAATGGCGCTAAACAGTTTCATCCGAAATGTTACCAAAATAAGTAATACAATTTGGTGATTGTTTGAAATTGTGCAAAAAGGAAAATTAATGGAAGTTTTTGTGCTGTTTATGGATTTGCCTAATTTAGTTGCTGGATTATTTAACACAGTAAAAAAGGTCTTTTGAAAATTCTTTGATTGGCGATATTTTGTTTACATGGTGAAAGCTGAGAAACATTATGACGTAGTCTTCGGCTTCAAAAACAGCAACGTTGAAAAAACTGCCAAATGCATCAGCTACGGAAATCTTTCTGCAAAAATTTTGGCGATCTGCTGGTTGTTTGGATAATGAGTAAGTGTTCAATCAGCATAAATAATAATAAAAACCATTAATTACATTAAAGTTCCGTTTAAATGGAAAATCATCAGCCAAATCATGTATTATTTGCCAATCTTGTGCAAAAATCTTACTTCAAGATTTGACTTGAGAAAAGCCTTGAACAATCACGAAAAGCAAAGAAAGTCAACAATACAACAATTGTCGCTATCGACAGGGAGTTGAGATGATACACTAAATACTGTATTGAGTTGAGGAAAGCCTTCGAACATGGATCTAAAAAGCTCATAACTCGTTTTTTATTCTACTTAGAAATTTCGAACAGGTGCCATCTTCAGCAGAAAAATCAGAGCTTTCGATGGATATATAATGTAAATATGTGCAAGTATTTTTTCATCCCAATATTAGAGAATTTATACAAAAATTGTGTTTTATTGCCCCCCTAAGGGGGTTTTGCCCCCCCATAACGGGACGAAAACTACCCTATGTGTTATTCTGATGCATAAGCTATATTATTGTAAAGTTTCATCAAAATCCGTTCAGTAGTTTTTGCGTGAAAGAGTAACAAACATCCATCCATACATCCATACATCCATACAGACAAACTTTCGCATATATAATATTTGTTCCATCCATACATCCATACATCCATACAGACAAACTTTCGCATATATAATATTTGTAAGATGATTTAAAATTTTTAACTGTTGCCATCTTATGTTTGTTAACAAATAAAATATTTGTAATTAATTCAAGCAAGGCTTTTAAAATAACTTTCAATTTTCGCTCTTTGCTTTGCTTTTGCAATAATTCAGACATTGGGATGGTCGTCAAGTTTTTGCATGTGTAATTTCGTTTTTGTTGGGAATATTGCTTCCTCGTCAAGCATGGGGAGGGATCAGAAAAAAAAAGAAAAATATAGAAGAAAGTTTCGTGATAGCCACAATAACTAGTTTTAAATGTCCGATTTTTGAAACAAGGCGAGGCCTTGATGACGTCACAACTGATGCACTTTGTCGCATCTTTCTACCGCGATTGAACGTTTTGATAATCAAGAAGCAAATTAAAATTGCGCTCTACGCTTGCTATCAACCATATCGTTGCCAATACACGTGAGTAAAGATGCAAATTTAATATTTTGCTCTTCAGGAAAAAATACTTTTAAAATTTTGGAAATGACCCCATTATTATTTCAAGTCAAAAGCGATCTAAAATAGAAAATGTAATTGTTATGATCTGACACATATTACTCAATATTATGAGTTGAACGGCGACTTGACTTATTTCTGAAGTTTGACCAAGAAAGCTCTCAGTTATAAGACAAAAAGGTTTTTTTTTTTTTTCCCTCTGTTTCTTTTTCTAATGAAACTTACTTTTACGTGTAATTCTGTCACGCAGAAAAAGAAGATGTGTGGATTGCATATATTTTTTAATGCTTAACCCTCTGTATGTTCCCAAAAGCACAGAGCTATTAAGAAACCCTATTATTATTCATTAAAAAATCAATTTTTTCCATTTTTTCCAATTTTTCCCGGAAAAAAAACGGTAAAAAACCGTTTTTTTTTTTCCACCACTTCAAAATTTCCGGAAATTTTACATCTCTAGTTATTATTAATTATCATTATTATTTTCAGTTTCACTTGACTAATGATATTTTAGTATCAGAAAATTGCACCAACATGGCGCTTTATCTGCTGTATTAATTTAACTTGTAATTTTTCTCCTTTTTTTCTGTACTTATTGCGAACGTTATCTCTTAAAAAACAATACAACAGTGTTTTCCTTCAGATTTTAAAAACCTGACTCAACAAAAACATCGGAAATCTTTACATTTGAAAAGATAAAAATCTATATTTATCTTATTTTAATAATTGTCCAGAAATATGAATTTAAGAAGTAGTATTATTTCGAATGCGCGTATATGAGCACACACATCTTTTTTTTTTTTTTTTTTTTTTGAGTTATCGAAAATATATTTTGTATAATATATAATCTATATATATTTTAATATATATAGATTATATATATTAAAATATATATATACTATTGATTGTTATTATAACAGGGGTACAAGGAAGTTTTGTAAGGTATATATCAGACTTTTTTCTTTTATATATAGGTACGTCGTCTTTTACATTTACTTTCAATCACCTATTTTAACTACAACAAAAAGGATAGAATGTATGAATGAAATGAAATTCAATTGATCATAAACAATTCCTAAGAAATGTGTTTGATAAAATATTCTCGGAAACATACGTCTGGTCTCTGATAATCGGCTCTGTCGATTAGTGATCATGATGATTATTTTTAATACTTCCAATTTCTCCATCACTATTTATTTTTCCTTCTAAAATAAATAGTTAATAGTTTATTTCTGAGAAAAGATTATTTTTCTTTAATTTCCTAACTTTCCAAAATAATTTCAAAATTTCACCCAATTTCCTCGAGCCAATATTCATATCACTGTTCATAAAGTAAAATTATGTTAGCTAGACATGAAAATTATTTTCAAAAATGTAGGATGGCCTGTGGTGAAAAAGCTAATTTAGGAGCACTTTCAATTAAAATTTGTTTAAACCATTTTATCCAAACCTTTTACATTTTATGAAAATTATAACGTTATCTAAAAGCACTGTGCGAAAGGAGAAAAGTATCGACCCATGAAAATTGTAGCAGCGTTGTATATACTGTAAACTCCGGATTATCCACGGAGCGGATTATCCGCGGTCTTACAAACTTTTTTTTTTAATGTTTTTTTCCGCGATGATTAACCGAATGTAGATAGATGTATCCATTTTTTCTTAGCAAGCGAAAAATATATTTTTTGTCATTCCTAATTCTTTCTTTAACCTGATTTTTAGATTAATCGGGGATTTTTGGAATAATAGAGATTTTAGATAATAGATTAATAATGATTTTTAGATTAATAGGGATGTGCCGATTAATCGGCGCATTCCTATTACTTACCCTTTACTACGATCCTCATTTTCAATTGTTGATCAAATGTTTCGAACTTCAATTCCAAAACATTTCCGGGCGAAAGCACCAACTTATCTTCCAAAGGCTCGTTATTTGAGGGGGTCAGGGGGAGGTCATTGATCTCCCCCTAGCTTTTAGAAATTAATGTATTTACATATAGGTAGGTGTGATTTTTGTAGTTTTTCGATATACTTTACATCGAGTAGGATAACCATCGACCCTCGCTGGAAATATTCAAAATGATGGGTCTGCTTAGCCTAATATCATCCAAGATTTCTAAAATTGTGTTTTTAGAACTTCAATCTCGAAAAATTATCTGTGGGGAGTCTCTCAAGGGAATTCCTGGCTCACTGGAGCTCAGTTCTGCTCCAACACTTTTTTTTTCAGGTTTATGTATTTTTTTCAATTAAATGGAATTCTGGGAATTTATGCATGAAAATACCTTCTGAAGATCATAAATCTCCTGCACTTCTTTTGTCAGAAATTAATACCTAATTGGAATTGGCAAGGCCGCCATTTCAAATTTTTCTGGGGAAGGTGCGCAAAGGATGCATATTCAATGCAAATTTTATCGGGAAAAAAGCAAAAAACACGCCCACTTTTATGTGAAAAACATTAATTTTTCAAACACAGGGGGGGTGACAGCTCCCCCCTCCCCCTTCATAACAGGACTGGAGCTTGGAAAATTGATGTAAAAATGTGATAGTGTTAATTTTTGGAGAAAAAGAAATAATAATAATAATAAATCCCAAAATTTGACATTTGAAGGTGGATACCTTCACCATCGATATGTAAATGATGAAATCCCAAACGAAATTGCACCTAAATTTTACCAAAAAAATTTTTTTCTTCAACTTTAAACAGTCAAATAACCTAAATCAATTAAAAATGACACTTTAGCGTCCGAAAAAAATAATAATAAAAATTCCACGGAAAATGTTTGTGAACATGCTTTTTTAACAAACATTAAAGTAGATTTGATAACAAACCTGTCATTTGCAAGTTTTCCTGGGATGGGGTGCGGGAGCAAAGGGTATATGAAAAATATATATTTGGGCCCGATGTTTCGATGTTTCCGGGGGGGGGGGCAAAGGGTGTAAATTCAATACAATTATTTCAAAAAAAAAAAAAAAAAAACACAAGAAAACCACGCCCACTTGTATGTAAATACATTAACTTCCCAAAACCAGGGGAGCAATTGCCCCCTCCTGCCTCTCTAGTTGATGGTCCTACGTATATATAACGTGGAAAAAAAAGCAACAAAATAAGTGCGCACTCATATAAATACATAATGTTTCGAAAACCTAAGGGGAAAGGCAATCACACCTCCTGTTCCCTTCAAATGACGGACCGAAGTTTTAGTTCAAAGGAAATATTTCTACTACTGCAATAATAAATGTTCCCCAAAACTTGAAACCAAAAAAAAAAAAAAAAAATATCGTGCGACGTTTTTCACGCATAAAATTTTCTCATTACCTTTTTCTTTTTTTTTAAACAGAAGATCTTTGTCATTTTTTAAATGAAAAACGACGCAAATAATCGATTGCTGATGCAAATAAATATGGGAAGGTATTCAAAAGATATCTCAACATGTAATCGTAAAAAGGTCACAAAATTAATTTGAAAAGAACTCACTTTCCAATAATTTCTTTTAGTTCGTACACATCATCAAAGAGTATTTCATCTTCTGACAGCATCTTTAAAAATGTATCAGTTGAATTGTAAATTCAAATATTTTTCACTTAATGAAAATTCAGAGCACTGCTATAGCTGTAGATATCATGTAAATCAATGGTGTAAAATATAGTGTTCCTTATTTTCCAGCAAAAACAACGACTTTTTCACTGCACACTACAATCTCTTATTTACATAAACGCAATAACTTTGAATGGTAATGCATCATAGACACGTATCAACTGCAAATTTTCTGTGTGTTCTTTATTTGTTTACAAAACATGCAGAAGATAGCCACTTAACTAAGATGTCTCGAAACACATGTTTTTCCCTTTACAGAGTTAAATACCACCTCACGCCGCTATGTACATTAGCCGACAAACTGATCAAGAACAGGCGAAAGCGAACGCATGCGTCGTCTGCAGTATAGCTAAAGGACTGACTTCAGTTCAAATCATATTTCCATAAAAACGGAACCAAATTTCGAAATTAGATGTTACGTATTTCAACCAAAAATGGAAATTTTGTATTTATTTTTACAAAAATATAGTAAATAAATCATATTTAAATGATAAGAACAAATATTTAAAATATTAAAATTAATGACGCAGGATCAACCGTCTCTGATTTATTAACTATATCTGTGACTACAAATCTACTGTTTTGTTGATTTTTGATAAGCTATGTGAAATTTCAAAGGGCAATGGAGTTTTCATCTTATTTACATTTAATATAAGTTGCTTTTTTTCGTCATTATGTTAAAATTTTCATATTTATATGAATTTCTGCAAATAATTAGTAAGAACTCATTCCTAATTTATACAAAAATCGAATTTTAATGCATGGTCATTGAAATACCTTAACCACCATGTTTCTAAATCACCGAACATTTGTCTGTTGATTTTTATTTTATTATTACGAATCGATTGTTGTTTTCAATGTTATTTCATTCCTGCTGTATTATACACTTTCGCCTGGTAATAACTCCAGCAACATGTCAACATGTTGTGTATACATTATAGAAGAATTGTCAAAAGTTTACAATTTCCTTTTTCATTGCTGTCATCGAAAAGAAGAATTTCTTTCTGTGAATTTTATTCATCTGTCATTGTATGGAAATGAACGCTACATTAAAATTTTACACAAATTAATTGAATAAAATTTGAAATTTCCCATCAAAAAGAGATCAATGGTGAAAGTTTTCAGTCTTTTTGAAAAAGTGTAAGACAATGTTGAAGTTGGCACAAGTAATCTACACAGCCTTTTTCGTACTTCGCAAAAAATCCTCAATCTCGACCTCTTAAGGGGTCGTAAGGTTCATCATAAACTTTAGGAAATGATCCTGATTTTCTTTTAAAAAAAGGAAGAGTTAGGGGGGAGGAGAAGAGAGTTAAGGGGAGGTTCCAGTGGGATCATATACACATTTGTTTGTTTCTGTTACATTTCTGACCTTCAAAAGACAAATTGAAATAATAGTAATAACATACAAATAAAAAGTAACGATAAGTGATATGAAAAGTGTAGTGGAGATAAATAGTTTTTGAATTTCAATTTAAATGTCCTGTAACTTAATTATTCTTTGTAGTGTCATGCAAATTTCAGCTGTGTGCCAATTATAAAAAATCAGCAAAGTGGCCGATTAATCAGTGCATCCCTACTTTTTACCTATAAACAAATAGCCTTACATAGGCAATATTCTTTTTTTAATTGATTAAGTATTATATAGTATGCTCATTATGTACTTTCAATTGCTCAAAAATGTATCTCAAAGTTTCAAAAAAAAGTCAAAGAATTGTGACCTTGAGAAAGAATGCATTTTGGTTCGGTTTTGACATTAAATGGTTCTAAAAAACAAGTTTTGTTTAGCGTAACTAGGAGCAAAAGATTAGCTCAAAGTTTCAGATATGTTTGACTGTTCAGTAACGCAAAAGAATAATGCTGTTATTGATCTTTCTAAGTTCCTAGTCCTTCATTCATAATAATAAGATAGCAGGAAAATTGTCATATTTGAATGAAAATGATAGCAGCCATTCCATTTATACTGGCGGTCTTCAAATAAATTTGAGAAATAATAAAAATTGAGATGAGAAGTTTCGCAATTTTTTAACGTATGCCCACTAGTAGTGAACAGCAAGAACAACATACAGTAGGATTGTTATTGAGTGGAATTTAAGCAGAAGTAGTGGGAATCACTCCATCCTGCACTGTAGCGCGAACCCAGCCTCTACTGTATAAAAAGGGTGTACTTCCCCAAATACAGCTATTAAATACATTTTAGTCTAAAAAAATCAATTTTTCTATTTTTTTCTAATTTTTCAAGAAAAAACTTATTTTTATACTGTTAGCATTCAACAGAATTTAAAAGAGTCAAAAAGTGGTGTATAGGGTTGTGTTCGATGAGCGACAGGTAGCTCACCGGTTAAAATAATGATGTCACCTCCAATGCTTTAGCATTAGCTGATGTCACAGCTGTCACGTGATCAATCGACCGGTTGCTACTGGTTGAGCTCGTCGAACATAAGTTAGGTGTTTTACTTATTCATGTATTGGAAATCCCCCACCCCACCCCTCACACAAAAATGTTTTAAACATCAGTTATTTAAGAATGACACTCTATACACTATGTGCACTGTTAGACATGAACTTCAGGTATTGTTGTATTGATAATTATTTCTGCTCTTCATTACAAATCAAATATTTTACATATTTTAATATGTTTTCATATTTCAATCTTAGAAGCATTATTATTTCGCCCTCTGCATTCTGGATTTGATGCTTTATTTTAAAATTAAATTTTTATATTTGTATGTATCATTTTTTATGAAAATGTTTGTTTATTTCCCCACAGGATTCTTTTTTTCGCATCCTGAAGATTGAATTGGTTTTTTTCTCTTCCAAGAATGATAACCGACTCTCCTGTTTTATTGGTGAAAGCTGTTCATAATTTTAAAGGCACTAATAATGATGAGGTAAATTATTTCCAATTTCCTGGCATATCAGCAGATATTGCTTAAGTTATTTTGTTATGAAATAGTTTAAACATTGAAATGAGCAAAAATTATTTTCTTGGACAAGTCTATTGTGCAGCCAGTTGTTCTCTCTCTTTTTTTCTTTTTTTGTTCTTTTTTTCCCTCATTCCTTCCTTTCTCTCCCCCCGCCCACCCACTGGTCCCCTTAATTTTCTTCCTTCTTCCTTCCTCTTTTTTTTTTTGCATTTAATTCCTAAATCTCTTCATTCGTAGAAAAATTTTGTTAATGATTCTACATTGATTAGTATAGTCGGACCCCAATTTAACAAATTCATAACGTTAAATCGGGGTTACTCATAATATTGGGTGTGAAAAAAAAATTTTAAAAACTGCTTTTACCTTATCTAAAACCCCTAATAATCAACTGTGCAAAAAAATCTATAATTAGAGAGTGTACACTTTTTATTCAGCATTTCACGACTTATTACACACTAGATAAATTGAAATTTTAAACTACTGAGTAATAGATGTTTGACAATTTCCTTGATACTTGACTCGAAATAGTTCTTTCTCGACTTTATGGAGAAAAGAAAATACTGTTTTATTTGCAGCCTGCTGCATGAGATATGTTTTTACAGTTTCCAAGCCATGTAAAGCATTTGACAAAGTAACAGTTTTAATGAGAGTTTCAGTATTGCTTTCTGCATCAAAATCAATATTCCTTGGTTGCCCTCTCGCCCGTCGAAAATTGCTAATTTCAAGAAAATTCTTTTTCTTGTTCCGATAATATGGAACAAATTTGGAAAACAATCCAATATTTCCTAACTGAAATTAACAAAAAGAAAATTCGGCGTTAAAATAATTCATTAATTCAGAGTTTATTATTCGGTAAATAGGGGGGGGGGGTTGCCTCCATTTTAGTCGGGGAGAAAAAAAATTTTGTTAAATCCCAAAATTTGTTAAATAAAGGTTCGTTAAATCGGGGGTCCAAACTGTAAGGGGTGCAATTACACACTGGTATGCATTCAGGTACTTCTCTACCAGTACTAAGGTAGAACAGGGGAGTGTGCAGAGCTTCAGTAATGGGAGTAATTGTTCAACTGTTGTTTTTTCATGTAATTGTTATGCTCATTTAAGCGAAATTTCAAGGAATGACGGGTCTGTCCAACATTATTACATACATTTATTTCTTTTGTTCATGTGTGTCTTCATTATTTTACAGCTATTTATATACCTGAAAAAAAGCTTTGCTTCCTTTTTATAGCTTTGTTTGACTAAAGGAGATGTTATCACTGTTACACAAGCTCTTGATGGTGGTTGGTGGGAAGGAACGTTAAATGGTGTGACAGGATGGTTTCCTAGCAATTATGTAAAAGAATTAAAATCTGGTGAGTTTATTTTAATGATTAATAGTAATTTTGATTCCTTTCTTATTGTTCCTCTTTTTATAATAGCACAATTTTGTTGTTAATTTCTTTCCAAGCATTTTTTTTTTTCAATTAAGCTATTTGCAAACTATATTTTAAACATTAATTACTTTTCTGATCATTATACTTGTGTCATCCATTTTCTGTCTTCATATTCTTTTTATCATCGTCTACATCATGGATTAGGCTTAAAGCCTGTTCTAACTCCATTGATCTATCCACCGGAGCGTTGGTCTGCCTGGATCTCACTGGCCTCCAGGTCTAGTTCACCAGTCTGTAGGTCATCATTCATTTGTTCCACATATCTCTTCCATTTATCCTAATACTCTATTATTTTATTGTTGATGTCATACCTTCAAGTCTTGGCATTATGGCATATGTAACATTTGGGCTGAAATGTTTGTAGGCTAACATAGTAAAACATATTTTTCGGAGTTAAATTCTATTTGCCTTCGAGGAAGATACAGCAATTATAGTTAGTGATCATGCAGTTTTTCGTACCATTTGTACAGCACAATTTCTCTGTAGCCTCAAAATAGGCCTCGGTTTTGGCGGCTCCGTCTTCATCAGTGCTTAATTTCATTCCAGTGAGCATTCTTTTAAAATTTATAAACAGGAAAAAGTCACTGGGGTCTAGATCTGGAGAGTACAGTGGACGAGGAAGCGATTTCTGGGAGCAGTTTTGTTGAATGATAGCGAGTGGGAAGGAGCAACCCCCTAGTTAATGATATTATTTCTTCAAAAAGACCTATTTTTTTGGATCCATATTGCACTTTAAAATTTTAAGTAAAGTGCACCATAACAAATAGATCTTTATTTTAATTAGTGTTTGCTTTCAAAATTGTATTATAAAAACATTTTACGCAACATGGTATTGCATCAAAAGTGTTAATAGTATTTTTTAATGTTTTTTTTCCTCAGCAGATGCTGTAAAAGGTGGTGAAACTAATGTCCAACCATCTGAAGTGCCTTTGTTACCAAATTTAAATGATATGAAAATGTATCGTGGCATAGTAAGTTATGATTTTAGTTTAAAATATTTGGAATTCTTCTACTGTGCTTCAATTTTTCCTGAATTTTTATTTTGAATTAATGATTAAGAAATGATGATAAAAGTGAAAAATTGATATGCAATTGCATGATTTTGCCTGTTTACCTCTGCCTTAATGCCATTGCGTGGCATTAAGGCAGAAACAGCTATGTATACTGCCGGGGGGAAGGTAAAGCGCGGTATCTGCATCTTTTTTTCTTTTTTTTGTCATCTGTTGTATTTAAGCTTTATTGTTCAAGTTTGCATTTGGTTTCCGCCAAAAATAAGGCATGAAAAAATGCCAAATTCCAACATTTCCCTAGTGTTAGTATGGAATCCAAAACGGGTTTCTTCGAATTTCTCAAAACCCCATTTCTGCAGATACTGCATTTTACCTTCCCACAGCTGTATTGCTGCCAAGTTTAGTCAGGACTTCTTCTAATAAAAAATTCAAACCTTTACTTACTTTTTTAATGCAATTCAGTGCATAAAATAATTTATGTGTTTGCACTAAAACTAATTGGCAGTTTGAGGTTGGCAAATGATTTAAATCTTGAAATTTGGAAAAATCACTATTTTAACTAATTGTAAGCATTTTGAATATTTTACCAAAGCAGTTGTTACATTCAATGGAGTGAACAGTTCTAAGAGACTCTTCATCTTTATTTGGGATTGATAAACTGAATGGGCCAGCCTAGCAGGGCCTAGATCCTATTTCTGGTTGTTACTTTTCTATTTGTATTTTGAAGTATATGATGTCGTCAAAGTGCCATGCAACATTTGCTCAGCATAAGCACCTGTAAGTTTTTAATTTAGCTTTTAGCTCAAAGAGGACATTTGTGTATCCTATAGTAAAGTTAGTAGTTATCCCAGTTTCACCTTATACACTGATTTAAATATGCCAAAGTTAAGGCCAAAAAATTGAAATGTGACTAAAACATGTTGACAAAGATAGTATAAACAATGGTAACCCATTCTGTGAAAAAAAAAAGAGGCTGCTACTCAGATAAAAACATTGAAACTACTTCTGTAATTCTTCTCTTCATACCTTAATGAAAGATACAATATTTCCCATCTGTCCTAACTTCAGACGAACCCTTTGGCTCTTCCAAATTAAATAGATGAAGGGAACCCTATAATGTTAATTTCAAACAAGTTTTAGTATCTAACAATTTGTATTCATCCTATGATCTTTGAAAGACAATGAACAAAAGTCATGTTTGTATTTTGAAAACCCATTTTATCTGCATTTTCAGTAACATTAACGTAAACTGCACACATATTTCCTTTGCAAGCTAATGTTGGAATTTTTTCACATGTGTACTCTTGTGTGTGTTGTTTCTCTTACCATAGCCTTTATCGTAAAATATTTTATACAATCAATATCTTTTCAGGTTTTTCAAGATATTGTTGATACTGAAAACAATCATTTAAGTGAACTTCAATTATTAATCTCAAAATATTTAAATCCATTAAAATTAGCAGATATGTAAGTAAATTTTTGCCTTCATTTCTAAACTGAAACTGAAAAATGTTCTTTTATTTATTTTGTTGTTGTTGTTATTTTTACAAACCAGCACCAATATGTGATTACTGTATGTACTCTTGTGTGAGTTTCAAGGTTTTTATTAATTTAATTTTTTTACAAAAAAGGGCTTGAAAGGGCTATGAAAAGTTGAAAATCAACTTATACGAGGGTTTGTGAATCATATTGCTCCATGTTTTGTTTATTATCTCATTTTCCCCCCATCCTATTTAAATTATTCTTATTTGTGTAATCAAATTGTGAAGCATGAAACATTATCAAAACAGCATGTGTTAAATAAAGCATGCTTTAGTTGGGGGTAGTTTGTAGGGACTCCAAGTAGAGAGCAGTGGATAAAAATTTTGTTGAAAATCGCCAATCAGAAATGGCGCCCAGGTTGCCACTTTTGGCAGGCTGTATCTTGAAGCAAAAAAAAAATGGGGAAACAAAAATATATGTGTTTAGCTTGCCTTTTTCTGAATTTTAACATACGTTAAATGCAAAAGCTTCTAAGATTATGTAGGTAAGATTTTTTCTTTGCCTGTCAGAAATGACATGGACTATGCCATGTAGGGATATGCATTAAAAAGTTCGATGTTTCAGAACATTGATATTTTTTGGGTCAATGTATTGATACCGTTCATATTTTAATTTTGAACATTGATGTCACACCTCTAATATGCATACGTCTAATATGCATACCTCTAATATGCTTGGATTTTCTATCATAGAAAAAACGACGCTTGACAGAAGATTATTTTTTCTACTTTTAGTTATTTGCAAGTTGAAAATTGTTATCCCAGGGAGTGTTTAAAAATAATAAACTGATAAAGAAAACTTTTTTTAAAAGCTGACTGATCAAAATGTTATGTTTAACTTACAAGACTCATCTTAAATGATGCACATTGAGATTTTGAAAAATACTCAAGTATAAGAATAAAAAAATATATGCTGTATGTTGATTTCTATTCTGAATTTTAAAAAGTGGTACTGAAATTTTTTGAACTGTAATGTTCTATTTGATTTTAATGTGAATATAACTTTCTTATTTATCTTTTTAGTTTGAATGAAATAGAATATTCGAACTTAGCAAATAATTTAGAGGATGTATATGCTTGTAGCAGAGCTTTATTAAATATGTTAGAAGATATCAAAGGGTAAGTTTCTATTATCATTTTTGCATGCTTTTTAGTTGACCCTCAAAAATGTAGAAGTAAAAGGAAATTACACAAGTTTACTTCGCATTTACTTTTGTGAAGAAGTGTGTAATGAATTTAGCATGTCTACATAAAATACATTTTAAAGTGCTTATACATTTAACTATAGTACGTACATTTAAACAAAAATTTATTTGTGTGACATAATGTTTTTCTTCTTCTTTTTCTTCTAATGAGCTATTTGTACAACTATTGTGATCCTTGAATACAGAACAAATTTGGGATAGGTGTGAAAACTTCTTAAATAAGAACTTAATTGTTAAATATTTTTTACTGTATAGACATTTTGATCTAGCTTGTAGTTCCTTATTAGTGCTGAGTCTTTTTTATTACTACTATTATTAAATGTATTATGCTTTATTATGAAATGTATGTTACAATTATTAATGTTAAACATTTTCATTTATTTCTATTTCTAATTAATGATGTGTGTTATTCATTTCATAGGAAGTCAAGGTTAACTTTTATTTTAGTATTTTTCAATGGAAACAAATAATAACTGTTTGTAATTCATTGTTTTGCACTTGCAGACAAATGTATGATGTACTCATAAAAACTTTGTTGCCTTTCAAATTTTTGCAATAACTGCATTTTTACACAATGTTTTAAAATTAAGTTTAGTAGTTACAAATATTTAATTTGGAAGTTGTGAAAAAAAAAATCTGGATTTATTTTATACTAGCTGCATTGCCCCACTCTGCACAGCCTAAATTGAAAATAACAGTTATGTCAAAGGGCACGTGTTCGACAAGCAGGCATGAACAAAAAAAAAATCTAAAATTTCCTGACAGATTGAGAAAAAATAACCAAAAAGGAAAATTTTTAAATCCCCCAATTACAAGAAAATCCTCAAGACAAAAGCAAGAATTTTATTTGTTCAGTCGAGAAAAAAATACCAACAGATATTTCTTCTCTGATTTTATTCAGGCTAATCAAAACTGAGCTCGTTGCAGACGATAAATTTCCAATTTAATATTAATGTTCCTTTACTTAAAAATGCTCATAACTTTTCTCCTAGTGATTTTATAGCCTTGGTGATTTTGAAATCCAAAGGAAGTTAATCTACTTCAGGAGTATTTTTCTCAGACTTTAAAATGAGACCGAAATCTAGACAATTGGTGAATTATTTTGGGTAAAAAGAGCCATTTAACGTCATTTTCGGGTGGCAAATTCAAACGGTTTGGTACTTTTGGGGCGTTTAAAAACCCTCCTACATTCCTTCTCGGGTGCCCAAGTACCTCCCTGCCAAATGTGGCTGAGATCTGACTTAAACTGGATTTGTGTAGGAAACATAAAACCACATACGTATATATTCTCTGTTTTATTTGTATATATTATTTTTAATGCTGTTGCTAATAAATAATGTGCATGTGCATTGGAGATTTCACTTTAAATATGCCAATTTTATGTTTAGCACTCCATCTAAAGCTCAAAGAATTGGTGGTGTGTTTATTCAAATTGCTCCTCTTGTGAAAAAAATTCACTCACAATATTGTGCTAATCATCCAAAAACGGTTGCTGTGATTGAAAAACATAAGTAAGACTTATTTTTTGTTATTTTAACTAATGAAATACTTAAGGCCTAGTTTTTTGTGTTTACTTATTTGATTTTATTATTTAGTTCTTCATTGGGCTTCCAGCTTTTTCCAAGAAAGTAGTTCCTAAAACAATGTGTTTAAAATGTTTCATGTTCTGATCAGCAATTTATTCTAAAATCAGACTTGCATGTTGGTTCTATTTTCAGAATATTGGGGGGGGGGGGATTATTAAGTATATAGTACATAGTCAAAATAACTATTTTACTCAAATATATTTTGTAATCCATATGAAATGTTGTTTATTTCCAAAATTGTTCTTAGCATAAGCAAAACTGTTCAGAACATTTCATGGTGGGGATTGTTATAATAGTGCCATAAAAATAAATTTAATTCTCCAGAAATGATTTTTTTTGAATATAAATTTTAAAATAAAGAAAACTCATTTGCAGTTGCTCCATTATGTTGTTTAAATGTTATGGTCTTATTATTTTGTTGCTTTGCTCAGAGATATTCTTCAAAAATTCATGGAAGAGCATGGTGCAAATCCTCCCGGAATTTTAACATTGACAACTGGTCTCAGTAGGCCGTTCAGAAGATTAGAAAAATATCCAGCTCTTTTGCAAGAACTACAAAGGCATACTCAAGTAATTGGTTTTTTATAATTGGATAGACGTTTTAAATTCTTACTGCAAACTGTTTATATTCTCATTTTAACTGTATACTCTCTATTTTGGAAATATATTCATGAATAGAATATTATTTTATTTAGTGCTTTAAACTAACTGCTCCTAGTGGTTATACACCAAGTGTTCGTTTTATGTGTTTAATTTTTTGCCGTATAAATATTGAATATATTTTTATATACATTTATTTATGACCATTTTTATGCACTGAAAATTTAAAAAATATTTATACACTCCACTCATGTTAAAAAATCAGGTGTAGATTTTTCTAGATCCATGAACTAATTTCATTGCTGTAAGAAAAAATAATTATAAAAATTGCCCTTTTCAATGTTGTATAGGTTTCTTATTTATTTTATTTATTTATTTATTCATTTTTAAATTTTCAAGTGAAAAAAATTGTTTTCATAAAACAAAAAGTTGTACACATGAGGGCTGAAACTTAAATAACAACTCAGTAGAAGATGTAAATCTACTGCAAGATTTTGAAGCATTGCTTTCATTCTTCTTGAACTGCACTACAGCTTGAAAGAGACCAAGACCGTGTTGACAAGCAGTTACTTTTATTTTGAAGTTGTTAAATGGGAGTAGATAAATATTTTAACGAATATTTTACTGGGATTGTAATCAAATGCAGTGCTGAAACTAAAGAGTTTATAAAAAATAATAGTACCTTTTCTCATGGGCATACAGGCATTGTTCAAGGACCCCCAAAGCAGTCCTTTTTTTTTAAATTGATATTTTATCTTTGGGGGGGGGGATCAGCAAAAATCTGAATTTTTCCAAAGTTTACAATATTTTTATTTATATTATTTTAATGTGTTTTGTTTTTCATTGCTAGTATTTTAATTATATTATTATATTGTCTGTAATGTATTTCTACCATAGCCTCTACAAAGATAGGGCTGGGTGGACTTCGGGCCCTGGAATGGGTCTAGGGTCATGGTACATAATTTATTTATTCAATTTTACAATATTAGCCCTATAGAGAAACTTTAACTAGAAATAGATGTTTAGAATATTTTTATTTATTAAACTGGGTCTTCTTCTTCTTCAGCAGCACTACAGCCTGGTGTTACAGCTTGAAGTTTATTGTAGATTTTAACTAAGAGTGATTTGTAAAAATATTGTTAATGATTTTTATTGTTGTTGGGAAATGATGAACTGAAAGTTACAACTAATCTTGTCTGTAATTATCCTTCAAACTTGACAAACTCAGACAGCTTAGCTGATTGTACACATAAAGAGCGTCCACAGAATTATATTCCAAAGAGTAAGAGATCCAATGAAAGTTCTAAACTACATTTACCAAAAAAATCTCCAGACTATTTTCATAAGTCTGTGTACTGCGTTGAAACTTTTTTGTACCATTCCAGTCCCGGGCTGAGATGTACAACAGGCAAAAATCACCTTAACCATTTGTCACTTCTGTTGATATAGAATGAGTTGGCCAAAACGCTTGAATTTTCTGATCTGATTTACCTTTTTAGTCACAATAATGCCTGTACTATCATTATTCAGTAGTGTTATTGTAACTAGTGTTTTTGTGGCAAGCAGATAATAAGGAACTATTGTAACTGATCTTAATTTTTATTTCAATACTAGTACTGTAATTAAAACAATGTAAATTAAGCTTATAAAATAGTTTTTTCACTTAAAATCTCTATGTTCAGTATGAATTACTATATAATACTTTTATTAGTAAACACACTATTTGTGCTATTATACATTAACTCTTTGCTGCAGAAAGGTCACTAATACAGGAATCAATGCCCATAATTAAATGTAGGGGCCATGATTTCTACTGAGAATATATAAGAAATATGGTGGCCAAATATTTTTTGTAATCTTTAGGCAAATAATGAAAATGTTGTGCAGTGAGTACTTAGTATTTTGTATTGCTGTATCCTCTGAATTATATGTGCAATACTGTTAGTAGTTTATCAATATTATTAAGAAAAGACTAAGGAGCCTAATTAAATGGGTAGAAATCTCTGTTTTGAATGGAATTAATGTAAAAAAGAAATATTTATGCTCTCAAATTGTGTAGATGAACTTTTATGTAACACGATGAAGGAGGCCCAGAAATTGATCATGTTCTGCGGCTCCAATCATGATCAGAGCCTGAGTACAAGATTGCCAGTTATTTGTTTCAAATCTTTCTCATCAATCCCTTGCTTCATTATGTAACATTAGTGTGTCTTGGACTTAGTGAAATGTTAAATGCAACTTCATTCTTAAAATAAAAAAACAGTTTTGAAGTTCATTTGTTTTGCATGGATGACTGAATTCTTCAAAACATTTAACAAATTCAAGAGTCCCCTAGAAAAATTTAATTCCTCTGAGAGACTTTAGGTAACAATATTTCTTGAATATATGTCCTAATATTTTATTTTTGTAATGAGAAAATAAAAATATTTTGTACTCCTAGGAAAATCACATAGATAGGGGTGATACTCAAAGGGCAGCTTCTTTGTTTCGTGATCTTGCGGTAAGTGCATCATTCTACTCTGTTTTATTTCCTCTAAATTGTTACATGAAATCAATTGATTTTTCATTTTATTGTTATTAATATAGGCTACCTGTGCAAGTATCAGGCGACAAAAGGAAATGGAACTGGAAATAATGTCTGGAAATATTAGAGGCTGGGAGGGTGAAGTAAGTTACGCCGATTTTTTACTATATACAATCATTAAGTATGCATAAATTGGTAACCTGACAAATGCTTTTTCTGACATTATATATAAAATATTAGTAGTGAAATTTTGAACTAAAACAATTGTCATTTGTGGAAAAGGCAAGGTTATCGGGTGCAAGTTAAATGGATTAAATTTTTGTGGGGAAAGCAGGACAAGGGGTCATTGTTTTAAGCTATTTAAATCTCAGGCTAACTTGGAAATCAGGAAAAACTACTACTTTAGCAGGGTCGTGGGCACTTGGAATAGCTTACCGGAAGAGACGGTAATGAGCAAGGGGGTGGATAGCTTTAAGAGGGCCATTGATCTTCATTGGGGTCTAATTAATTGACTAGGACCAGCCTAGCTGGGCCCAGAGCCTGTTGCTGGTCGTCACATTTGTATTTGTATAAGTTATGAGCACTGTCAAAAACAATTAGACAAGTTCAAGAAAAATGGAATTAAGTTTGAAAAACGAACTTTTGAGTAATAAAAGTAATATAAAAATGAACTTTTTGTGAATAGGAAAAACCAGGACACTGGGACAAAAAATATATAAATCAAGAAACTTGTAGACTTTGATTCTATAAGAAAAATTTATAGTGGATTTGTAATGCAACTTAAGGGTATGATCTTCTAAGGCACAAAAATTGTCTTTATCATTTAAAGTTTTTGAAGTAATATAAAAAAAAAGGAAATATAAATTTTTGTCTCATTGTACCTCAAGCATGGAGTACAATGAGATAGCATACGAGGCACAGTGAAACAGCGTATAGTGAGTGAGATACAATATGTTTAATGTTTAAAATCAAAACTAAATCACAATGAACAAAAGATTCAAGTTTCATTTTACACCTAAAAATTAAAAATTCAAACCACAAAAAAAAAATTGATTGTGCTTTGCACCATTTCGTTTCGTAGTAGTTGTTAACAGTAATTTATTTTTTAAAAAATTTTACCGTACAGATGCAACATCTGGTACAGATGGTCAAATAATAACTTTGAAAATGGTTTTACTTTGACACAAAAAACTAATGTACAAGTCCCCCTTGTTATCAGCTACCTTTAAAACATTGCAAACGTAAAAAAAAAAATCTGTTTGATGCCAAATTATAAGAGAACAAAGTCTCCTTCAAGTAGCACATGATCTAGCTCTTCAAACTCAGTAGATTTGCTCATGTCACAATGGTCTCACAAAATTATCAGATTTGTCCTTAATCATCAGTTGTGTCATATTAGCCTACATTTTCTCTATATTTTTCAACATTTTTTTAAATCATTATTTCTCTGGCCCGTTTGTTTTTTTCTTCTGAGATGTGTTTTCTAGGCAAATGATACTTTACCCTTTTTTCACCCTTTCTTCATTACCAAACTTTTCTCACTCCAGCCTTTTGGTAACATTTCGGATGAAACTGTTTAGCGCCATTTTATGGTGACCAAAAATATCTCAGCATCTGGCGACGATATCTCTGTAACGAAAATTAATATCATATCGTTTTACAAAGTAAGGAAAGAATGGGGGAGCATCATCGAAGGTACCCCGAAACGACTTTCGCAAATTCGGTAAAATCGCACCAAGAGCCACAATGATTGAAATTTTCCGAAATAACTAAAGCAAGTATAAGGGGATTACGAGCGCAGCTACTTTTTTTTAATCACTTCGTACTTCATTAGCCATACAGAGAAGGTTTTAGACTCCATGTTAAAAAAAAGTATCAACAAATTAATCTTTTTAAACATGAGAAGATTAAATTCATGTTTTTTAAATTTGTATATGCTTAAATATAGTGCTTTCGTTTCTAAATCAATACTACTTTGTTCTTTATACTTATTGCTATTTTAGTTTTATGGGTAAGGAAGAAACTCGATTTTTAATCACGTCAAAAAGATGTGTTTTAAATTCTTTCACTTAAAACAGAAAACAAAAGCAAGTAACGGTTTTTTCTAATAATTATTACTGACCCAGGCAACGCCGGGTATTTTTGCTAGTAATTAACTATATAAGTAGATCAATCAGTTAATTTTTATTTATAAAATAAAATCTTATGAATTGATGCATGCAAGAGTCGAAAAATAAACATTGCTTACCTGAAATCAGAAAAATAACAATCATTTGATGACAGAAGCTGCAAATTCATATCCCAGAATCCACTCAGCTAATTGCTGCAGATTCATGGGTACCTTGAACCATTTACCAATTTTAATTAAAAAATTGCTTTGTCTTTATACACCAAGTCTCACTGCCCCAGTCTCCCCTAATGAGACGAAAACAGAAGCTGAATATTTTTCTTATAACAAGATTATTTATTTAACAACTTCTTGGATCATATTTTTGAAATTTAAAAAAAAATCAAGAATTTTCTTTAAAAAGTGCCAGAGTTTAAGGTCTTCTGAATTCCGGGATCTTGGATTTAAATTTGATACTATGTTTTCATCATTTAATTAAACACATATTTTCCCCATGCTGTGACCTTTGTATTTTCTTTCAGGCAATTCATACATTAGGAAACATTGTTCATGTGGGACCAGTTACAGTATTAACGGAGGACAAGCAAAAGCGGGATCGACATTTTGTCATGTTTCCTGAGACTTTAGTTATTTTATCTATTAGTACGAGGATGAGTGCCTTTGTATATGAGGTATATCTTTACGAACAAATTCTTTCTATTGTTTCTTTATTTTACCCACCTTCCAGAGGTGTTGAAATTGTTGACTGAAATGCTTTAAAATTATTCATGTTCAATATTTTTAAAACCTTGATGATAGCACAATACCAATGTTCTGAATCACTGTTTCTTTCTTTTTCTTTTTGAATATTCATAATAACCGGTAATACATAGGCAGCTGGTGCACGAAAAAAGTGGGGGTTCAAAAGAAGTGTAGGGGTTAGGGAACATGGCCCCTAAGGGGTTGTTTTTTTCTTAATAAAATTGGGCTGTATTACTTACTGACTTTTAATATTACTGATTTTATAACTTCTAAAAAAGTAGAATATGGCATCGAAAATTGGGGCAAATAGTCACCGCAGACCCTTCCATTCTAAATTTCCATTCTTATGAAATAAGATGAGATGAAATAAATCAAACCACCCTATAAAAAATCATTTTTTAATGGGTCTTTAATTTTTTTTTAACTTTGAAAAGTGAGAGGGCGAGTCTCCTTTACCCTTGGAAGAGAGGGGGGCGTTGCCCCCCAACCCCACTCCCGGTACGAGCCGCCTATGCTGTAATAGATGTTCCTCCAATGGATTAAATTCAAAAGAGCCCATATTTATTATTCTATAAACAAGATATGAGCTGTCTACATGAAGGTGTAAATTGAGAACGGTTGATAGTCTATTATTTTCAAATTGAATGTGTTAAAATTAACAAGCACTTACATTATATGTTTCAAGCGCAAATATTTAAATATCATTGAAACTCAGTAAGAACATCTTTTTGGTAGCATCTTACATTTTTCAGTTGAATGATACGATTATTTAAAATGCTAACATTCATATAATTATACATATTATTTAAACCAAAAATAGAAAGCAAATTGTTTGACTGAACTGAATAGTGGGTAAAATTACTAAATATATATATAATAACATCTAATAAATACTACTATTAGTGAAAGACATGTAATTAATTTTTTATTTTTTGTTTTGGATGTTTTCTAACTAAGAGATATTTTTAATGCCTCTACGAGCATTTTTCATGCATTGAGAATTGAAAATGCGACATAAAAATTGTGTGGAGCTTGTTTTGGCATTTTGTGTTTAAAATGAAATTCAGGGTTTTGGAAAGGGGAGGGGAAATGCAATTAGAATTTTTAAGAAAAAGGATCTTTCAATAAAAGTGGGTAGATGCTGAAGTGGAGTAAAACAAGTTGTGTGTAAAGTGTTGCCAAAATTCTTTATTTAAAAAGACCATCTATGCCATTTTGTATGGAATATAACATTGTTTAAATATCTACCATGGCTTCTCATGGTGCGCTGATCTGAGTGATCCATTTTCAATGACTGTGCATAGATCCGGGAGTGATGGCCTTGACTTTAAGGGTATCTATCGGGGCTACAGCTTATTTGAATAGGCCTGTGACTTCAAGAAATCCCATAAGAAAAGTCTAGCTGTGTCAAACTGCATGATATTGGACCAATTCACATTATTCTGAGCGACATACCTTCAAATCGTTCTTTCAGAATGCATCAGGGCATAGCACCATCCTGATGGAAACACATGTCATTTATGTCCATTTCGCTCAGTTTGGGCCAAAAGAAATCAATTATCATTATTCTGTAGCGCTCACTGTTGATGGTGATGGCCTTACCAATGTCGTTTTCAAAAAAAATAAGTATGAACCAAACGCACCTCCCTCCCAAAATCCCCACCAAACAGTAACTCTTTGTGAAATCATTGCCACCTGGTGAACCTCCTTTGTTTTGACATCGTCCCATATACGGCTGTGGAAAACTGCTGCATTTGCCGTAAAATGGGCCCACACGCACAAACACTCATTTTGATACTAAAGTCAATCAAAATTATCATATGGAAATTTTACTCAATCCTGTAACTTGCCACATGGTGCTTTGCCATCTGTGATCTAAAAATAAATAATAGATTGTACAGATGCCACTAAAACAACGGTTGCCACATGTTGGTAACATCACACCAATTGAAAAATCATTTATTACATTTGAATGTTATATTATGTTTTAAAAATATCAAACATTCTCATTGTTGAAAACCGAAATAATACATATCTCTTCTTCTCCTGCCGTCTTCCATTTCACCCTTAGAAAGTTACGTTTTTTTTTTAATTATTTTTTTTTTAAATGACTCACCTTTCCAGTTTGTGTATATTCCTCCAAAATGAATTCCACACCTCTAAAAATATCAAGGAGTATATTCACTTCTTGGGAAATCCCTAGCTGTAAATCTGACTGCACTTATTGCTGGTTTCAATACTTTCTATTCACAGCTTGAAAATTTGCTTGTTCTCCCATGAAATCTACTTTTTTGTTGTTGCTATAAAAAAAACTTTTTCCAATAAGTTCAATTTTGTCTTAAAGGAATAATGTGTCGATGTAGCTATCATTACTTATGAATATTCATAAATTAACTATCAGTTTTTTGTGATACATTATTTCTTGTGATACATGAAGGGGGGAAAACTACACAATACAAAGTTTAAAAAAAGCTCAACTCCAAATCATCAATGTTTTGGAGTTGTTTTATTGATGTTGCTACCTTTTATTGTATATGTTTTAGAGCATTATGGATTACATTAAACATCAGTTGCCATTTACTTAGCTGCATTTTCTGAAAAATAAAATTTAAACAAAATTCATTGTTTGTATGTTTAATTTGCTCTCTTCCTTTTAAGGGAAAACTTCCTTTATCAGGTATTGTGATACGAAAATTGGAATCATCTGAAGATTACCAACATGCTTTTGAAGTGTCAGGTAAACAAATTTTACGTGAATCTATCCTTATAGTAAGTTCATATTCTAACTAGAATGAGTGAATGTTTCTGACATGTTCAATTTGTTCTTGTTCTTTATGTCTAATATTATAAATTACTTAATGAAATAACGAAAAAACAACATTTTTTTTCCTTAAATCAAGAACTTGAAAAGTAATGGTCTTATTTCAGTTATTTCTTGAGAATTTTAAAGTAAAATTGTTAGAGATATTTCACTGCTTTTTAAGCCACAGTCAAACCTGTCTATCTCAAAAGTTGTTTCTCAAAAAAGAAAAAAAAAACTGCATGTCTTGATTTTTTTCAATTTCTCAATAATTTTGATGAATTTGTCATGCTTTTCCCCATTTTCTCGAATACTTTTTCTGCTAAACCTCTACTTCTCAAAAATAAAATTTCGTCACCATGCAAATTTACAGTATTGTATTCCGCAATTATGTATAATTGTGCTGTATTAAATTAATTTTATTCCATATATTATATTTTGACTTGGTTTGTTTAAAATGTAAGCATTGCTAGAACAACTCTTAGTTGCAGGATAAAAAATATGCTTTAAAACCTAGATATTTTGAACACCTGCTTTTCTTCAATTTTTTTCTTGTCCCCTCGATTTTTGAAATAGACAGGAATGTACACTGAATGTGAGCTTATTACTTTAAACACTTTTATATATGTTGCCTTGCCTTCAATCTTCGAGTCGAACTGAACCATTGCTTTGGTCACTTGTCTGATCAGTGCTAATTCTATATTAGTTACCTTTTTTTTTTTTTGGTACTCATGGATTTTAAGTTATTTTGCAAGTATAAATGAAACAACAAGCGCCAAATAAAATTTCCGAATGATTTTATTTTAAGAAGCACTCCACCACTTAGAGGTAATCATATTTTTGAAACATTAGAGAGAAAATAATACTTACTTAAATTTCTATCAATGGAAAGTAAACAAAAATTACACCACCAGCGCAGTCATTCCATCCGAAGACTGCAGTTTCGTCCTTTTTAGCACTCATTAGCCCGGTATAGGAAGTAACTGAGCTGGAGGCAAAACACCTCTTAAGGGAGCCAAGAGAGTCAAACAAACTGGTAGCTAATGTAGAATTAGCACACCAGATGAGTGAAATTACTTGACCCTACTTTGGTAACTTACTGTAAAATACCATGCTTTGCCATCAACCTTTGAGTTGAACCACACCATTGCTGTGGTCACTCATCTGGTGTGCTAATTCTAAATTAGCTACCAGTTTGTTTGACTCTCCTTAAGAGGTTTTCCACCTCCAGCTCAGGTGCTTCCTATTCCGGGCTGATGAGTGCTAATAAACAGGAAACTGCAGTCCTCGGATGGAATGACTGAGCTGGCGGTGTATTTTACAAAAAAGAGTATATTTCTTACTTCATGGTTTTAATTATAAAATATTTATATATTTATTGAATTTCTTCTTCTAATGTCAGTAACTTATCCTGATTTTTTTTTTAATTTAAATCCACAATGTCTGAATTACATGAAAAGTTCATTTGTCCTGTGTTTTTACTGTCTTTCTTAATGTACAGTAGTGGACAAAATTGTGGAAACCTCTCAGAAAAAGTTGATTTTAATGTTTTGATGTTTAACAACACCACTTGTTTTTGTACCAATACTGTAAAGTTATATATCATCGGAAAGATAATTAAATCAAGATTGTGAAGCAATAACGTTTTTCTAATTATCTATATTATGTCAAGAGTTTTAGCCAAATAACCAAAAGAAAGAAGCACAGCTTGCTCACGTTTGCAGGAAGTAAGCATTCTTTCATATGAATGTAGCCAATGAGCATGATTGTTTACAGAGCCTCTCAGATGCTATCTTGTTTTGGAGATGTGCCGACTGACCGCAGAATATTCAGTAGCATCCTTAGCAATTGCTATAAAGCTGGGTTTTTTTTTGTTTTGTGATTTTTGATTTACTAGTGTGCGTGTGGGAAATGTAATGAGAAAATAATTAATACATAATTTAGGAAATGGCGCAAAGGGTTGACTGATCACCTAGGAAGCGACGTAAAATACTAACATTAAGTGAACAAGGCTACAACCATGAAGAAATTAGAAGAAATATTGGGGGAAACATAACCAATGGAGGAATTTCTAAATTTTTTAAGAGATACAACGAGATTCAGACTTTAGAAAATCAGGCTGGTAAGGGCAGAAAAAGATGCAAAACAGCAACATGATAGAAGAATTAAGAGACTATGCCTAAATGACAGAAAAAAATCATCTTGAAATATACAAGATGAAATGCTGCAATGCAACTTGACACTGTTCAACAAGGACTGTTCGACGCAGACTGCATGAATTTGGTCTAAATGCCATAATTCCAAGAAAATAACCATTTTTATCTCTAAAACAAAGGCTAAAAAGATTAAATTGGGCTAAAGCCCACGTTAACTGGACAATAGAACAATGGGACAGCATAATTTGGACTGATGAGACCAAAATCTCCCTGTTTGGTAGTGATAGCATAAAATACGTATGGAGAAGAATTGGAGAAGATGTCCATCCTGAGTGCATTGCACCTGCTGTGAAACACCCAGTTAGTATTATGATTTGGGGTTGTATGACATCAAGAGGTGTGGGCAGAATTGGTGTCATTGGTGGGAATATAAATGCCTAAAGATTACACAAATGAAATACTAGGTCCCAAGCTGCTGCCTTCTGCAAGTGATCTTTTGCAAAATAATGAAGCATTTATATTTCAACAGGACTCTGCTCCATGCCATGTTGCTGGTGTGTGTAAGAAGTGGTTTCAAGATAATCATATTCAACTGCTGGAATGGCCTGGAAATAGCCCAGACCAAAACCCAAATCAAAAATCTCTGGAGCCAGCCAAAGAAGCTTGTTCGACAGAAGCAACCTAGTAATAAAACCCAATTAATAGAAGCAATACTTCAATCTTGGTTTCATGTTATAACAGCTGCTGAACTAAAGAACTTAGTTCACTCCATGGGAAAGCGCTATAAGGCTGTAATTAAGGATAAAGGTTATCCAACTGAATATTAACTGGAATGATGAAAATTTTCGCACACCTTGATTTCTCTATGTATGTCACTTTTCTTCCCTATTAATGCTGTTCTATTGAAAAACCAGTCTTAAATATTATTTATTTACAATCCTGATTAATTTGTCTTTACAATTATGTATAATTTTATAGTATTGGTACAATAGTATATAGTATTGGTGTTATTAATCGCCAAACCACTAAAATCTACTTTTTTCAAAAGGCTTCCACAATTTTGTCTACTACTGTATGTGTTTTTTTTTTTTTTTTTTTTTTTGTGAAATTTATTCAATTATTTTATTTCCAGGGCATATGATACAACGTTTTATAGTTGTATGTTCCACGCCAGATGCTCTGAATCAGTGGCTAAATGTTTTGCAGAACTATAAAGTAAAGTGTCTTAGTCCCTCTCCCAATTCTTCATTTGTATCCTTATCCCACCCAAGTCCATCTCATGCAGCTCAGTTGAAAGTTTCGCCAACTACAAATAATCCACTGCTAAGTCAGGTAAATTTTCATTTGATTTTTAGCAACATTTTTCCTAGTTAGTTTCACCAATATCTATTTCATCAAATGTCAAATTTAAACCTATCCTCTCGTATTTGTACTATATTTTCTAATTTATATTTTAAGCTACATAACTCTTTATTCTTGTAATTATTTTTCATAAAAGGAATTTACTATAACTTTAACTTCAACAACTATAGCTAAATTAAATAATGTTAAGTAAGCACTTGTAAGTATTTAAGTTATTATACAAAGAATTTTTTTTTTCTTTAAGAACTGCAGTGTTAAATCTGTCAGCTCCTGTATATGATTTGTTTGTAAAGAGTACTTTCTCATGTGTAACATTAAGAAAACCTAAGATTTAAAAAAATAACTTTTTTATTTATAGCTCAAAATATTCACAAACGATGAAATAATATGATGGATTAATAAATAAAAATAAGCTCTCAAATAAATTACAATTTTAATCATAATATAAGTTAAGTTTAGCCATATTTCTAAAGATGTATAATTTCCAGAAACTTTAAAGTGGTGCATTTTTTTCTGGCCAAAAAAAAAATTGATTTTTTACAAATTAAAATGTATTTAATAGCCATATTTTCTGAGAAAATATAAAAATGAAACTGAAAAATGCATGCAATCTGTGTTGCTAACAAAAATCCTTTTTTTTTTTTAATTAGAGATTTTAAACAAAACGTTGCTCTTTTAGTTTTATTTTGTTTTGGAGTTTGTTACATGCAGTTTTTGCAGTTCAGTACATATATACACGCACATTAAATGTCAATATACTTTTAGTTAAACATTTCTTCTAATTAACACTATTAACAATCTAAATCTGTTCTGTGTATACGTTTACAGGGTTGATAAGAAAAATAGAAAATAATACTTAGGTGTACTGGGAACAGCTTGCATTAACAAAGTTAGTGCTTTCATGTAGGATACTGACTGGCGCATAAAGAAGTATTTAAAACAAAAGAAGCATTAGAAAACGGGTATTATAAATTTACGAATACATTATTTTGTACCATAAATTTCAAAATTTTCAATTTTTCCTGAGTGAAAATACATAATAAAATAAATCTTTTTGGGGGCAAAACTTCCCCCCCCCCCCCGAATTTTTTTTTATTTCTCTTCTAACCATTCCGATCTCTACATATTTCCAATAACAGGAAACAATTGTAGATTTTGTCTAAAAAGTTTTGTAAGATGCTCTTAAAGTAATATTTTCCCTTTGATTTGAAATGGTGATTTTTTTCCTCTTTTAGAGTTCCAGAAGTATATCACCTGATGATAAACCAAACAATTCCAGCCGCATAACTGCAGCTGCTCGTCAAGTAACAAAAAAGGTTTGGCCAAATTGGAATTTGAGACCCCATCCACCTATGAGAGCTAGCCTCACAACACAGAGTGAAGTCAAACTGAGAAGAAGCAATAGCTGTAAAAAAGAAAGAGGTAAATAATGTTTATTATGAAGCACCACTTATTGTTTATTTCTTGAACTCTCTTGGCAGGAACTAAAATTATTGTTGCAAAATATCAACGTGTATTGTGTCATATTTACCATATAAGTATACATAATTTGCTAAGCTTGTTGGTTTCCTGCAAATCTTATGGATTACAAAGTTCTTGTTTTTGCAGATTTTTGTTACTCTAATCATTCAGTTTTAATATCCTTAGCAATTTTGCTAAATCTACTGCAGATAAGCTATTTCAAAGGTCATGTTTATCAATCATGACGCTTTTGCAATGACACCATGTCTTGCTTGTCAACATCATGATGTCAAGTGATTGGGGTGTCTTTTAAAAAACATGTAATAAAAAGGTTTTAGATAATCATGCAACTGAAAACTCCTCTACTTTTGAACTTCTGTATGTTCAGAATGTACCACCATACAATGCAGTTAATTGAGAATCTTGGAAAAAAAAATCCTCCCCCCCCCCTCAAACACGTCTCATATTTTTGCTTTAATTAATTTCACTACATTGTTTACTTTAGTTTTATTCTGGATGAAAAGGTGATTTTGGGGTATAGATTATAATATGGGTATAGATTTGGGTATAGATAGGGGTGATTTTTGTAGTTTGATAGAATAAATTATGTGCTTTTTTATTTTTTAAATGAATGAGAAAAAATAGTTTCACCCCCCCCCCCCCCATAGGAAACTTGTTTTTGTGATACAAATTGCTCTAAAAGTGATGAAATTTTTCTAAAATGAGTATCATGGAAAAATTGTTTTCACGTTGAATAGAATGATCCAACCGGTTGAGAAACATTGATTTAGGTAGACAGCTTAGACTGTAAAATGTCATGCAGAAATTGTAACAAATCACTGTTCAAATTACTTCAAATTATGATTGTATTTCTGTGAATTTTCATTAGTTTCTTTTTTACTCTATCTATATAGGGCATGAATCAGAAGGGGACATACCAATACAATACTTAATGGAAACCTTTGGAACTTATGATCGAGCTAGAAACACTACTTCTTCTGGTAATGGTCAATTTATTTTTGAAACTATATATATATATATATATATATATATATATATATATATATATATATATATATATATATACAGTAAACTCTCAATTATTGGTGGTTGGATTATCCGTGGGCCTCTTCACTACTTTTTAACGTTCATTAAATGTTTTTTAAACTTATGATTGTGTAAATGTTCCTATTCAGCTTTTACATGTGTATATTTTTTACATTCAGTGTTAGTAGATGCAATGTAGCTATGTTTTTAGCTATAATATGAATGTATGTGTGAGTTTATGCACATTTTTTAGCTATTGTATGTAGCAGTATCTTTCTTATCTATTATTCAGGTTATCCACGATTTTTGATTATCCACAGTTACTGTGCCACTCTATTCCACAGATAATCGGGAATTTACTGTATATATATATATATATATATATATATATATATATATATATATATATACATTTACATGCAGAGTTAACATTAATTATGTAGAACTGTTGGGACAAAGGCAGATCTGATTAATAAAAATCTCAAATAACTGGACAAATTTAAAAACAACCTGTAGCAACGTTTTCTTTTTTTTTTTTTTCAGTAACTTTTCCTTCAAACATTTTATAGGCAAAGTACTAGCAATTGTAGTGCTGCATGTTACAAATGGCATGTTTAGAAGTTATTTTTTTAACTTAAATATAAAAATTTTAAGTAGTAGTATACATAGAAATTGTGATATATAATACACTGCACAGTCCATGATTTAAAAAAAATTTTGGAGTACAGCAAAAAATAGAAAAGAAGCAAAGATATGCATGGGTCTTTGATTAACCCAGTTAATTAAAAATCCAGTATATTAACTTTTAAAATCTGAGTATATCTACATTATTTCCATCTTTTTAAATAATGAAATTTCTTCACATAGCAACAGCCAGTGCTCCTCCCAGATTAAATTTTGAAGAAGATAAAGTTTTAATTGAAGATATGGATGGTGATTGTACAGAAGTAAAAGAAAAGTAAGCTTTCACATTTATTTAAAAATTTATGCATTCATTTAATTTTAATTATTTAAAATGATAGTTATTAGTTTGTCTTAAATTATTTACATAAGTTCCTGTTTTATGGTATTTAAAATGCTATATTTTAACATATTTAATTATAATTGTATTACATGTTTTTAATGTTTGTTTTTTGTTGTGTGTAGTGTGTTCATGTGCATTTTGTATGTGGGAAAACTGTGTGATAAACATAAGATGCATTTTGTTCTTTTGTGCACATTAGGTTAAATGTTGTACTGAAAGTAAAGCATTGTTTCACCACCCTGTGAAACACTGAAATTTAAAATTCAGAAAGGAATAAAATATGATTTTTCCTTTTTCCCAAGTATGTTCTATTTGGTTACTGGTGCTTATAATGTTTTCTTACCTGAATTTTTCCACCCTATATCATCCATTCCCCTATTTATTTATAATCTGGCATAAATGTGGAAAAAACTTTTAGTTTTTAAAAGCGTAGTCTCATAAATCAAATTACAGTGAAGCATCGTTTATATATTTTTGAAGGAACTGTGAAAAAAGCGTAGAAAAAATTGTATAATGGGTTAATGTGTATTAGACTCTGCAGGGACCAATTTTAAAAATGTATAGTTGATAAAAACGGATAAAAGATAAATTTATAAACGGTGCTTCACTGTATGAGCTAAATGTTCCATGACTACCTTAGGCTAGAAGGCAAAAAGAACTGCTGAAAGATATAGGCTAGTGAGAAAATAAAATACATATTGTATTGGCCCTGTTTAAAATTATTTCACTGGCAGAAATGTGCACTTCTGTATTTTACAATGGTAACTCTATACATCAGTAACTTTGTATTCATTACACCAGTGTTCTAGACTTAATTTTGCTTTTAAAGGTTTCTTAAAAAAATATTTTGCTATGATTGTTCAACCTTTTGCTTTGTTCCTGAAGAACTTTGGAAAGTCCTGAAGCCATTATTTCTGTATCTATTGAAAAAAATTTTGACAACCCTGATCTTCAGTAAAATGTCTAATAATTGAAGGATATGTGCAGAGCTGCCAACTGCTACTAAAAAATCGTAGTTTCTACGAATTACAGCTTTAAACTACGATGCTACGAAAGCAGGTCCAAAAACTACGATTTTCGGATTTTTTATTTTTTAATCCCAAAAACACACACAAAAAAAAAAGAAAAAGAAAAAAAGCAGCATGAAATCTAAAACGGTAAGTTCAGAAAATCAAACTTCTGCACTTGTGCTGATGGTCTCCGTGCAACAAGCATTGCTCTTCGAAAGGTTTTAGATCACGACGATGATCCAGTCATTGAATTTTCGGCTGAAAGCAGAAAAACTGAAAAAAATTCCATGAAGAATATAATTTTTTTTTTAAATTCAGTATCAATATTTTCTGTATCATACTTGAAAGTAGTGAAGTATCATTGTTTTTGTTCTTTATAGTGTTGAAAATTCATCACTGTTTAAATCAGTAGCAGTGACAACTCCTCCCCCCCCCCCCTGCAAAATGCTGCTACAATTTTGGATTTTCAAAAGTTGGCAGCTCTGGATACGTGTCATATACATCCCTGTTACTGAAGTGTTCAATAAAATGGGAAATGTCATTTACCTTAGCTTCCAAACACCCTCTTCCTTTCAACTCTGATTTTACTTTGAGTAAAAATAAATAAATATATATTTATGATTAAAAGCAAAACTTTTATTCTATAACATTCCAGTTCACTCATATGTATCTGTGATGTATTTTAATCTATTATTACTTTTTTCACATGATGTGAAAACCTGTGTTACCATGATATGTTAGACCTGTGATGTCATCATAGGTCTAAAAATAGTCACTCTATCCGGCAGATAAAATGTATACTTAGGTGATTAGATAAAATTTCTAACCAGCCACTAATAAAGTATCCAATTGGCAAAAGACCATTTTTACTTTGTCTATAATTTATCTTTTAGATACATTGTGCTCCATTTCCTCTACTGATAAAACAAGCCATAGTTTTCTTCAAAATTCTTTATCTGAAAATGCTTCAAATTTTTTAAAAGCATAATGTTGAAGAAAGATTAATTTTTAAATTTGTTTTTTCCTACTTTATAAAAGAAATGTGCATAAAACCTAGATACAGGTCTCATATGCCATTACTTTTCTCTGTGCCCTATCTTTTGGTATAGTGCCATAAAATTAGAGTAAAGCACCATTGATACGTTTTTGAAGGGACTGTATGAAAAAAGCATACAAATGAAAAAAAATAGGTATAGGTTAATGTGTATTAGACTCTGCAGGGACCAATTTAAAAAACGTATAATTGATAAAAGCGTATGAAAGAGAAACGTATAAACGGGGTACTTCACTGTACCTCAATTTTTTATTTTGAAAGATATATCCTAGATGTGAAGTTACTACAATAAACTCCGGATTATACATGGAATTGTGTGGCACAAGTGTCGCGGTTTATAACAATCCTGGATAAACCACAAAAAGACTAAAATGAGGGACAACAAAAGGTAAAAATTATTCTTCCTCAAAAACATGGCTGTATTGATACATAGTACTTTGTACAGTGAAAATATATGCAATACAGTAAAAATGTTTTTTATTTTTGTGCAATAGAACTTAGCATCAATAAAGAACAAGGGCATGTACAATGATGAAAGCAAAAAAAAATATATATATAAATAAATAAATAAAACAAATACAAATATAAGTGTCCTTACACTTTTCCGAGGAAAGAAAAACAGCCATTGGTTTTTCCTTTCTGTGAAAATACATGTCTCTGATTTTTGAATGACTCGCGGAAAATCCGCCCCACGGATAATCAGGAGCTCACTGTACGAATGATTTTAAAAAGTGGCTACAAGCCACCGGTAACTGCCTACTCTCCTGATTCGTACAAGAGACTCCAGAACTTTATCAAAAGTCATGTAAGAAATTCCCCCAAAATTTTACTTTTTTATTGTTTTACATTTTTCAAGGATAAAAAATCTTAATGATAAAATTATAACCAAATGTAAGTTATCTGGGTCATGTCTCCAACTCTAACTCTCTCATGTCCTTGAAGTTCTGCTTTGTGGGTCAAATATATATGTTTTATTCATTTCTAAAATTTGAAAAACCTAGACTCAATCAAATTTTTGTCAGAAATTCCATTTACACAAAATCTTCCTAAGCTTCCCTTTGAAATGTTAGCAGCTATGCTATTATTGACTTGTCATTTATATACTTTTTTTTTCTTTTTTACAAATTGCATTAACATTTTTTTTAATGTTATTTGTATTATAAAGTGAACTGTTGTATTTTAAGGACTCTGGTTGACACAGTATACATGCTTCGTGATCAAGTGCAGGAATTGAAATTGGTATGCAGTTTTCTTTTTATTCATTTCTTTAAATGATGTATATTTCATTTTGTACTCTTTTAACTCCTTCCACATCAGCCAAGCACATTCTCTTATCAGACAAGCAAAGTACTGCCATAGTCTACCGCGAATGAGTACCGAATATCAATCATGTTTAAAAATTGAACCATTGACATATTTTGTAGTAAATTACCGCCCTAAAGCCAGGGCTAAGGCAGAAATACTTAAAATACACCGCCAGCTCAATTATTCCATCCGAGGACTGCAGTTTCATGCTTTTTAGCACTCATCAGCCCAGAATAGGAATCACATGAGCTGGAGGCGAAAAATCTCTTAAGGGACCCAAGAGAGCCAAACAAACTGGTAGCTAATGCAGAATTAGCAAACCAGATGAGCGACCGCAGCAATGGTGCGGTTCAACTCAAAGATTGATGGCAAAGCTAAGGTATTTTGTAGTAAGTTATTGACATATACCTGAACAATTTTGAACCTATTGAAACATCGATATAGACCTTAAGGATATAGTCTTTTTTTTTTTTAATTGTGTTGAATTTTAAAACCTAATAGTGAAATTATTTTTTAAATATGTGGGGGAAAAGTGTTATTAATCAAGATAAAATTTCAACTACTTTATTAATCTGTTATAGCTCTGTCTAATATTACAAATTTGCCAGTGGTTTTTGTTAGTAGTTAAACATCTTCTTTGAAAATATCTTTAAAAATATTGCTTAAAACAAATAAAAAGCATAGCTAAATTTTACCTCACATTAATTTTACTTGTGAAGTTTTATCTTGACTTATATACACAATAAAGACATTTCTATGAATCAAAGAGTGGTAAGAGAATGCTTCATACATTAATATTTGAATATTTTGTATCAATTAAAAATTTGTTGTTTTCATTCATACTTATATTTTGTTTTATTTTTATAACTAATTGGTATTGACCGATTACATATTCAAAAGTTGGCTGAGAGTTGAGTGCTAGTAAATTGGCTGAGTACTGCATTATATACCAGATACTTAGCTTGAAATACAAAGCCCCCACCTGAACTTTTGCAATCAATCTTTCTTTTCAAATCATGTTCTGTAATCTGTAGACAAATTATAAAAAACCCTGAAATCCAGTTACAACTAAGACCAATACAACGAAGTATCTGCTTCAACAAAATTAATTTTCAGTCCTGATTTAATTTTCCTTGCATTGCTTGAATTCCATTACAATGAACAAAATTTGCTTTTCTTTGAAGTACTAGAGAGTAAATCAATTTAATGTGAACGAAAACTGCTCAAATATCTTCCATATATGATTTATCTATATCAGGGCTAAAAAAATCTTTTAAACTTTTACATATCCTGCCGGACATGTTTGTCTAAAAAATACATGCCCGAATAAAAATTTTACATGCTCAGTTTTTTTATTGTATAATAACAGAAATATTTGAATTTGTCGTATAGCATTAATCAGACAAAAAATTTAACAGCTTTATATCTGAAACAAGAATTATTTCAATATAAAACAGAAGTAGAAGTTTAAATAAATAGTACATTATAAGTTGCCATTAAAATTACCAATACTCAATTAAAAAATTATAATAATTACATGTTCAGCCGTGCATGTAAGGGTAAAAGATTCACCCCTAGTCGGAATTTTTCATGCCCCGGGCATGTCGGGCAATAAATTTTTGAGCAATGATTTATATAGAGATGTACTGCCATGGGCAGGTAAATGGTAGTATCTGCATAAATAAGTTTTTGAGAAATTTGCAGAAATGTGTGTTGGATTCAATACTAACAACAGAGAAATGTTGAAATGAGACGTTTTTTCGCGCCTTTTTTCAGCAGAAACCAAATAAGCAAGCTTGTACAGTAAAGCTAAGGTATGTCAGATGACAAGTATGCAAAGAAATGAAAAATGAAAAATTTGCTATTACTGCACTTTACCTGCCCACGGCAGTATACTACATACATGTTACGATAATTTAATTAGCTTAGCTTAGAAGAGTGATTAATGTATTTTTAATTTTAAAAAGTAGCAGGATGTACCATTGGTAAATTTATGGCGCTGAAAGAGTTAAAATTCATATTTTCTGTAATGATATTGTTTATTTCATGTAGGAAATATCATCTCTTCACAAGTCTTTGAATGATGAAAGGCAAGCTAGACAGAAGCTGGAAGTTTTAATCAAAAAACACATTCTTCCAAGTCAAGAAAACCACATTGCAATGAATTTAGAAGGGTGATTAATGTATTTTAATTAAAATCTTTTTAGAATGCAAAAATGCTCAGGGATGTTAGGCAGTAGCAACTATATCATGAATCAACCTATTATCTGTGATGTAGAATTTAATCTCTGTTAACTATATCAGTTGTTAAAATATTTTAAAAAATAAATAGATACCTATTTATGTGACATTGAAAATATATATTGATCTTTATATGCGCTCAAATTTTAATCTTACTATCTTTTAAAACTATATAATTATAAAAATATAGAATGTGATACATTCTAACAATGCTGTTAGTTATTTCTAATCTAACGTAAAAGCCATTTATGACTCGTTATTGCACATAAAGTTCATGTTCTTAAGTACAGGTTAGTGATAAATATATTGTTGTTGTATAGTTTTCAAATTTAACTGATAATATATTGAATTTTAAAACTTTTAACTGTGTTAAGTGATTTGTTATGAACTATTGCAAAAATACATGTTGTATTCTTACATGTGTTATCTTTAAAAAAAAATTATTGCTTTGCAATATTTTAATTAAAAAAAAAAATAGTGCAATAAATTTAGAGCAAAGAATTGTCAAGATTCTTTTTAATGAACTTGTTGAAATCATTGCTTTAAGTATGAAAAAGTCCATCAATCATTATATAATCATTTATCATTATTTATCACCCTGAGTTCATGGTAAAAATGTAAAGTTTTAAAACTTTCCCATATGAAATATTTACATTTTTAAGTTTTTTTTTTTTTTTTTTTTTGTTATGAATTGAAGAATGATGTAAGATATAATCATAAATATTTCTGTATTTGTATAAAGTTGCATAACATTAATTGTATATTTATGAATTTCATGCTGTGTTTTGTAAAAAGTAAAAACATTAACATTTCATTATTGTGTAAATATAATTGTACCACTCATGTTATGTAATTTAGAATCGAATACTTGTTCTTTTTTTAAAAAATATTTAAACTTAAAAGAGATTTCAAATTTAATAAAGTCATATTTTAACCTCTTTTTAAATTTGATAGAAATCTATGTAAAAAATTTTAATGGCATGTTCATTGTTCAATTCAATCATAGTACAAAATTTCTTTCGAGTTTGTATCCTTTGTTTATTACTGCTTGTAAATTAAAATAAATAAATTATATTCTTTTGTCTACATGGTTTATGTATTTAATGTATATGTGCATTGAATCAGGTTGGGAATTATGAACCAGGTCTTATGCATTATCATCATCTTATTTGCAAGGAATCATTTCAGTATCAAGTTTGTGACAGTCCACATTGTACTTTAAAATTAATAACATAATAATAATACGACTAATGACATCTGAATACCCTGTGTAAACATATCATGAGTAAAATCCAGGTTTTTTAGGGGCTCTGACACTCATTTATTTAAAAGACTATATATTATTTTCCATTAAAAAAATCTTTAATCACTTTCAAAAAGAATTAAAAATAATAAGCTCATTAAAAGAAATAAATTATAGCAACAAAAAAAATTGTGTTTTTCCCCTGTTGCCAAAAAATAAATATGTACTTTCAAAAATAAAATAAAAACACAAAACAAAATCGTCTGCACTTATCTTTAAGTTAAAACATCAAGGACTCCAAATTTCTCGCCAAAAACTGAACATAATTTAAAACTTTGAGTGAAAATAAAAATAAATCACATCAACAATAATTATTTCACAGTAAAGACCTGCTACAGCTGCAGAGTCAGAGCCACCTCATTTTTGGGTTAAGGGGTCAGAGTCGGGGAGTTGAAGGTTTTTAATTCAGACTCGGAGTTGAGAGAGAGAGAGAAATCGGTCATTTTCTTTTAAGTCCGTAACTCTGATAATGTTTGTGGAGTCGGACTTAAATCGAGATAAAGAAGCCGAAGTCAAAGGCTTAACATTTCTAAGACTCGGAGTCGTCATTTTTCCTCCGTGTCTATAAATTTTTGCCGAAGCTATGGAGTCAGAGTCTAATTTTTGTGTGTAGGAGTAGAATGCCCTGAAATTTTTGGAGTCAGAGTGAGAAGTTGGTCATCAAGGGCTATTTCCAACAAAAAATTTTTGAAGCAATCCCGACTTTAAGTTCGGGATCTATATTGACTTTCAGTTTCCTTGTAGTTGCTAATATTAAGGAAATTGAACTGTTTCAAAATTGAACGGAAAATTGTTCAGATCAAAAAGATATTTTCTATATATGGTCTTCATCAAGACCTTTTTATAATAAAAGTTTGCTTGAAGTAAATTTGCCTCCAAGTGTGGGATTTATATTTGCCGTGAATTTCCCCGTAGGCTCTAATGTTAAGTTTTTTAACAGTTCAAAATTGAACAAAAAAAATGTTCAAATGAAAAAGTGAACTATGGGTATGAGGTGTCCTCGCTGAGATCTTTCAAAAAAAAAAAAAGTTTTTTCAAATCGGACTCTTCATTCAAAAGTTATTGGGGGGGGGGGGACAGACAGACCAGCAGCTTTCTTTTCCCCCCTCTCAATGCCCTATTTTCCAATTCTTGATTTTTCAATATTTTATTTACTTTCAACTTTTTTTTTTTGTTTTTCGTGATATTTTTAAGATGCATTAAGCTTGCATCTTAAAAATGTTTTCATGCTTTTTTCTTCTTTTTATGACTTTTACTGGGAAAGTAGGTTAAAAAACAACATCCGCAGACTATACACTGCTATAAATTATCTCTAACTTTTATTTTAGCATAGTGTTCAGATTTATCAGTCTCACTCCTATGAGCCCCATGTTCGAAACAATTTTCTTGTTGTTTGTTAAAATGTCTTTTTTAATCTTAGAATTATTGCATCTTACATACTAGTCACATTGCAGATCTTCAATAAACAACCTACCAATATTATTTATATTTATTCAAGTCAAATTCACAGATTAAAAATTGAAGTTCAGTATGCTTATAATACAGGATGTAAATAATACGGGAAGTTTCTTTGGTAAAGACTTAAATGCAACATGCGAAGTTTCCAAAAATTTTTAACATGGGGCTCATAGGAGAAGTCCATATTTTGGTTTTACATCAAAAAATAAATGAAAAAAAAACCTAAAAGAAAAGATCATGTTTGGTGATTTTTTAAATGTTTTAGGAGAGGGAATACCGCCTAAGTACCCCTTCTTGCAAAAAATGTTCATGCTTTTGAACTTTTTGACCTCTTTATATCCCCTTAAAAGAATGCTAAGGTTTAATATAATTCTCCCTTCAACTTCTAGTAGAAATAATGTCCGAGAAGTTGTCGAAAACTAGAAAAAAAATAGGGGGGCCTATTCCCAGGGCCAAAGAGAGGCCATGTCGATCAAGTTGAAAACTTGAGGCCTGACCCTTGAGGAGACCTGGCTTAGAATTGGAATAGTATAAATTTCATCAGTTTTATAGGGGGAGGGAACCCAGGTTGGCTCTCAGCGGCTCTCGCTATCCCCAAAAAGTGGTGGTTGATAACAGTAATCATATTTCAACTCTGGGGGGGAGGGTTGCTTTTATATAAGAATCAGCAAGAACGGTGTCAGATGCATTATTATTCATTTAAAATCAGTTATGATGAAATGTACTCATATTTGTGCTTCTGGATACTTTTGAAATGATAAACAACCTCAAGATTTATGCATGCTAAAACAGTTATCTTCAACCCACTAGGCCTGGGTCTCTTGCATCCCTATGAGTAGGTTTCAATGGCCTGCCTAACAATTTAGTTTCAACACATTTTTTACAGATTTGCTGGCATTTGGATAATCACTAATGTGTCAAATGGAATAGGGAAGTTTTTGATTTTTCAATTTTATTTTTATATGATAGATTAACATGCATGAACATCATGGGTGAAAAATTTTTGCAATACAATAAGTAGTTTTTTTTTAAATTAATTTTTAAAGTTCAAGCGCTTATGACGTCAAATGGCATAGGAAGTGACGTCATGCGCTCTTCCGATAGGGGAGAAGCCGAAGGTCACGCATTCGACTTCGAACACGAAACGTAGAAGGCTTATCTTCTCGCGTTTCTGGAACATTAAACCTCTCATCCTCTCGGAAATATTCGAATATCATCATTGATGTTACATGAGGAAGATTATTTAGATTGTGCTTTAACGAATCCGGTCTCCATAATGTGTTCAAAAGGATTATTGAATTTCTAAAAAATATAAATATCAGCGCGCTCAAAATGTCCCTAGCGAAAACAAAGGATCTTCGGTGGAAGGCTGCCCATTCGCGCCCTGTGACGTAGGCTCGTGACGTTTCAGAAGAGCGCACTTTTGTGCGTGGATTTTTAAAAAATCAACCATGGTGTTTTAAAATTCAGCGATGGTGAATTTTTTACTTTTGAGGGTCAATTAACAATATCCGAAATATGAACAATTAATGGGTTGCAATATCCCTATTGTGTTTCAGTGTAACAACAATTTACAGGAAGAATTTTAAACTTTGTACTGTTGGATTTTTATTCGTTGTATGTATAAAAGATCAATTTTCAGCAATCGGGTCTCATGCTCTGTTCACTACATCCCTTTTTGGCAGCACTTACATCTATAAGAGCTAATGTTCAAAATAAAGAATGAAAAGACAAAACTGAGGAATCATGTTTCTTACACCTATCTCGAGAATTCTCTTTGAGTTGTCATCTTCCCGAGAAGACAAAAACATCCTATTCCTATATCTATACAATTGGTTTTCTATTTAATGACTTTCAAGGGATCACAAAAAGTCTTTCCTTCGTAGAATGCATCCTTGAACGCAATTTTTCTAAAATTACAAAGGGGGGGGGGGGATATTTTTGATTTTGAGATCATGATTTTTGTTAAATATTGTTTTTATTCTGTCGAAAATGTAGGAGTAGGATAAATGGCATTACACACAATCTTTTTACAGTCTGACTTTTACTCTAAATTTTGTGTGATCTGCTCCAATTGCATTAAAGTTTTGACCAAATGCATGTTTATGTCCACGAATGCTAGTAAGAGAATACATTTTCATACCCCTTAGCTCTTAAAAGTGAAATAAAATACAAGTTTATAATAAACATTTCGATATTATATATAACCGTATCAAAATGTAGTTCTTTGTTTAGTTGAAAGCATTGGACTAAAATCAGATGGTTAGAAAAAGTTGATCATAAGCACTGTATAGGCATAAAGTTATCACTTCTGAAACTTTAATTTTAAATTTGTGAGCGCAACAGCATGCTTACGGAAATTACTATAACTTAGCAAGCATTTCAAGTATTTAGAGTAATACAAGTTAGTTCTAACGGGTCTAATTCATAAATCAATTAAACTAGTCTTTTCAACACATTAAAAAGGTAGGGTTTATGCAAGATGTATCAAGAAGATTGTGTGTAATAATTATGTACATACGACAAAAATTTAAATGTATTTATTTACATTACATCTAATCCATCTATGTTTAATAAAGTAAATGCATTTGCTAAAACTTGATGAATACCTTTCAGTAACCATAACCTTGCTTGCATTACTTTCTGAACTTGTGGCTGTGGTGCACCAAGTATTCGAATTCTACTGTAGTATAAACTAAGGTCATGGCACAAACCAGACAACATGATACATATGCGATTTACTGGAAAATGAGTTTTAGATTTAGAATCACAAAAAAAAGATTCTAAAAGTCCTCGTATTGTTTTTGGAAAAGATAACACATAACTAAACAAATTCCATTCTTCTTCAAGTCTTAGTAGAGCGAAATCTATATCAGCTAAATGGGGTAAAGGTTCGTAATATCCTTCTCCCACTTTCAACTGAAAATTTTGAAACAAATTAGAAAGACGAGCAAAATTATATTGAACAAATATGCCAATATTTTTTTCTGGGTTACTTCTCAAAACATCCAGCTTTAAAGGCATATTCATATTTATTTTCAAGAATTCAAATTTTATAGCTGAATCTAACAAAGTGTCAATGCGGGAAATCCATTCTTTATCACGCATGATATCAGATTCATATTTATGTACCATAGCAGCAGAAATCTCTTTTTTCCGATCGTTAATGAAATCTGCAACATGTGCTTCAGAATCTTGAATATTTGTACTTTGAATAATAAAATATGACTGTGTGAAAGATGGCATCTCTAACATTTCGTATAAAAGACCTGCTTCTAGAGTAGAAAATTCTTTTTTGTGATTTGAAACATGCACCACACAATCTGGAACAACTGATAAGTGTTCCTCAACTAAATGCTTAAGAGACGCTGCCCGAGAGAATGCATTTGATTCTTTGGTTTCTTCAACTGAAATATTTTTTATTCCTTTTCCATACTTAAATATCAGGTCGTTATTTTCCACATATTTCTTTCCGTCTAAACATGCATTACCTTTTTTGTCACAATCTATCGTCCTAAACTCAGAACTTTGTGCTTTTGTTTTTAATTCCTCCCGTAACTGGTACTCTGAGCAATTTTCTGAACATAAAATTATTTTAGATGTTTCACCCAAGTTCTGAGGCTTTATATTGTCAGCAAACCTATTATAATATGTTTTAATGTTATTAGAAACAAATAAAGATGACAAATGGTTAACAATCAAGTCAGTTCTCAATAGATCAAACTCATTAAGTTCAAGATCATGTACATAAACAAGAGCAGACTTATTCCAGTTTTCCATTCCATATTTTTTTCCACAATCAAGAACTTGCTGAAGAATAACTTTGTAAACAATAGGTCTGTTAAGGAAAAATATTAAATTTCCATTCTCAGCATATTCAATATCTTTCACAAAAGAATTTTTTTTTAATTTTTCAAATAAAACATGTTTGAAATTAAAAAATTTAGAGGCATGAGAGCTTTGAAGGGGTAAAAGAAAATCTCCTCTCATAAAAATACTGCCCTTTTTAATCATTGATTTTACATGAATTGTGTTGAGGTTTTCTGTTTCACTTATTTCATCAAAGACACTTTGAATATCCTTTTCAAATTCGTCAAAAAAGTATTGTTTTTGCAGGAAATTATCGCTTGTTAAATTTTTTTCACTCATATTTGAGCTTTTGAATGTTACAAGCAAAGAAATCAATGAATAAACAAAATCAAAAATATATCAGCACTGAAATCACAATTAGTTGCTTCTGCATGAAGAACAAAAATCAATTTTTTTAAGGTATTTAAATTGACAATATGCTTTGCGATTACATCGCTGTAAATTGTAGCCTACGAGGATCTGCAGTAAACAAACGTAAGCATAACAACCAGGGAGGTTAAAGGGGAGGAGATAAATCTTTACTATGTAGAAGTGGCAACGATCGTTCACTTTTTCCAGAGGGCGCTGTATGTGCACCGCTCCCGACAATCGCAGCAGATCAATGTAAATGATGCTAAGTTTCTCATTTTTTTAGAGGCAGCTATTAAAGCAAAAACAGAAAAATACTACTGGAAATTGGTTGTAGTAAGGGGCTAATATAGTGGACGATGTACGGCTTTCGTCCACAGGAAGTTTGCACAGTATTTTGATGGAAAAATTAATTTTATTTCTCATCACCAACTTGCCGAATTCGTCTGCTATTAATATTGCGCTGTGCGATGTTTTATTTATTACGAGTTGGAATTTTTCTATTAATGTAAATAATTAACAAAATGAGAATGTAGTACAATTATTTACGTAAATACATTTTTTTAAATTATTTGTAAATTTCGTAACATGTTTTGAGAACTAATTAAAACGAAATAATTTTTTGCTTTTACGACCTTTAACAGATAAAAATTAATGTTAATGTTCTATTTACTTAACTTCAAGCTGATATTGATTATAAAAATTTTATTCATGTATTTACTCACTGCTTAGACATAATTATTATCATTGTTTTTTATTATTATTGCATTTATTTCGACAACCAAATGGGAAAAAAAAAATCGAGAAACCTTATTCATTAAAAAAATTATACCTTGGAACGCTTTTTTGAGATATTTGTGGGATTTTCTGTTGAAATTAATCAAGTTTTCAAAAATTAAGATTTACTCTTATTGTACATGTATTTTCTAAATGAATAAGGTTTCTCGATTTTTTTTCATTTGGTTGTCGAAAAAAATGCAATAATAAAAAAAAGCAATGATAATAATTATGTCTAAGCAGTGAGTAAATACATTAATAAAATTTTTATAATCAATATCAGCTTGAAGTTAAGTAAATAGAACATTAACATTTATTTTTATCTGTTATAGGTCGTGAAAGCAAAAAATTATTTCGCTTTAATTAGTTCTCCAAACATGTCACGAAATATACAACTAATTTAAAAAAAAATGTATTTACGTAAATAATTGTACTGCATTCTCATTTTGTCAATCATTTACAGGAATAGAAAAATTCTAACTCGTAATAAATAAAACATTGCACAGCGCAATATTAATAGCAGACGAATTCGGCAAGTTGGCGATGAAAAATAAAATAAATTTTTCCATCAAAATACTGCGCTAACTTCCTGTGTACGAAAGCCGTACATCGTCCACTATATTGGCCCCTTATTACAACCAATTTCCAGAAGTTTTTTCTTTTTTTGCTTTAATAGCTGCCTCTAAAAAAATGAGAAACTTAGCATCATTTACATTGATCTGCTGCGATTGACGGGAGCGGTTCGCCGACAGCGCGCTCTGGAAAAAGTGAACAATCGTTGCCACTTTTACACTAACAATCCCGTAGGACATTTCTCTCCTTCTTCCTACTCCGTGATAACAACACATCGCACTTTTCACAGTTACAGACGCGAGTACGACCTAAAACTTTTCGATTCCGAGTCACAACTGCCTACAACTGTATTTATGTCGAGGACTGCATACTAAGTGCCTTGCCTCCATTATTTTTTTATACCGATAGATGACAGCACCATCACCGGATCGAACCGTTAATGAGAATTTAGAACTAGACCAGGAGCTAATAGCTACCTGGTGCTAGCACCTCCAGAGGTATCGTTTCACTTGGAGGTCATTGAGACCACGAGCATATTTAACGTCGCCCAGTCCCCTTAAATGACGACGGTGGATCTTCGAGCATCGAGGTTCGAACTCAGGACCCTTCGGTCCCGAATCCGACACTCTACCGATCGGGCTACCACGGCACAGTTTTAAAACTTAAAGCCAAGATTGAACTATTGTCAAACTATTAACAGGCCTTTCAATGTCAGTTATTTAAAATTGCGTATTATTTCTGCTCATGAATCACAATTTCAGTTTTAATGCTGCTGTATTTACTCACTTGGTATTTTATAATTATATCTTTCATATCTGTAAGTGGCAGTACCGGAAAATGTCCTGTGAAGTCTTGAAAAATAAACAATCTGAAACATCAGGCCAGATCTGACCTTTAAGCTCGTCTTATGAAGTGAAAACTGATTGATGAGAGTTATTTGTTGAATTTATCGCAACAATGTTTACAAGACTGGCAAAAACTCTTTCATCCGTCAAATCTTCATGACAGTTTTAATATTCTCGTACACACGCAGGTATAATTGCTCGTAATTTTTTATAACTTACAAACTGCATTGTAGTAGTGCATTGCAATTTAGATTTTAGTTTTGCAGCCCAACTTTATTTATGAATTGCATAAGAGCTGCCACTTGTTTTAAAATATCAGAAATTTTAAAGTTTCGTCGACATTTCGTTCATTGTAATACATTCATCTGGCATGAAATATAAACTTTTTTTTTTCGCTTTCTAAGAGATGTTGCTTTACGAGGTAGTTTTATGATCATTAAAGTATACTGCCCTCACTAAGAAAATACTGTTTCTTATAGAAATTTAGCTCTCAATCATTTCATCTCGTTATTATTTAAGAAATGTTCAACGTTGAACTATATTCCTTACTTATGAAAAGAAAATTCAAGTAATTTGAATGACTAAACATTTTGCGTGTCCTTCAATCTATGAAGCATTATTTTTAAACAGCTAGCCGTTTTTGAAGAATTGATTGAATTTCATTATTAACATAAAACTTGGTGGTAGAAAAATGTGTGGCACAATGTTGTTTTCCAGAGAGAACTCGGAGGATATTATGAAGCTAAAAATTAAAATCTTATAGTCAGGAGTTCCCCGACCCCCCAAGAGTGATGGGATGCCTCCCAAATGCTGGAAGATTATCAATTTGCCAAAATACAATTATTCACACCAAGAATTTGACCACTACACCAACTTCCCTATAATTGGAAGTCATTCCATGTCAAGTGACCTAGGGGTCCCCACTCGACCATCTCCGATTTGGATGAATTTTATAGAGGAGTAGAGATGCCTTTGAAACTAATCAATGCAAATTTTCAACTTCCTAGATCCAAATCCTGAGGATCTAGGATCTCCGAAAAATGTGATCCAAGATGGCAGATCAGCTTTTTGTGCCAAATTGCCAAGTTTACACCAATTTTACAGGAAATTTTATTACACTGGAAGCCTGAAATTTTAGGCGCTTAAAGTATGGTTGACCATTAGTATATTCAAGTATTTTTGTGAATTTGAGCTCGTTAGATTTTGTGTAGCATGCGCGTGAACTTGTGAAAAAGTGCGATGGGAAAAAACTTTCCTAGATTTTAGGTTGTCATAAAATTTAAATAAAAATAATTCAAAAGCTCGTACTGCATGATTCCATTGTAAAAATGCTTGTTTTTAATGGGTTACAGTTTCAGAGCTTAAATATGTATTTTCTGGAAGATATTGTGATTCAAAGTGGCTATCAAAACCATTCAAGTGAAAAATAGCCTATTTTCAAAGCGCTATAGCTCAAGTTTGTCACCTCACATCTTCTTTTCGTTTATACCATTAGAAAGAACACACTTTTTCCTTTCAAAATAAGTTTTTTCCTCGATGATGTTCTTTCAAATAAAGATAAAAAATCGAGCTTGAAATAATGTCAGTCGTAACGAATTGCCATGTTCAATCTCAGATTATGGGACATTTTAAACACACAATCAAATCGTCACAAAATTTTTAATGTTCAAAGGTAATTTTTGTACATCATTTAACAGGTCTCATTCAATATTTATTGCAAGTGTTTTGCATTTGATGACGTATTTTGTTAGTTCATACTTTAAAGTTATTTATTTTTGCATGTATGTTTCAGGTGCTTTTTATCCGATATAATTCAGTGCCTATATAAACAAACTTCCTTTTACCCTCCACCATGGATTTCAATATTGCTTTGCAAGAAGTTGGAGATTTTGGCCTATATCAGAAACTGCTATGTGTGTTTCTAGTCGTGCCATCTGCCAGCCTATGTGCTTTAGTTTATTTTACTCAATTCTTTACAATTCTGGTGCCTGATCATCGATGCAGGGTGTATGGAGAGGATGAGTTTGGAGCAACTTATTTAAATAAATCAAACGCATCATTACCTTTTGAGGAAAGGGAAGGTATTTTTTTACCCAAAAGCTGTGAAATGTTTGTTACATTCAATTCATCAGACCAAAGCAATCAATCAATTGGAATTGATGAGACTGTTCCCTGTCAATATGGATGGGTTTATGATTTTCAAGAATTATACCCTACAATTGCGACTGAGGTAAGTATGACATTTATTTTATCAAATTTTAACATCCTCAACAAACCGCCAAAATCTTTCTTCATAAATGGAAAATATAAAAACAGATAGGAAATTTCATAAATAGTAAATCTAATTATTATATTAAATATTTTTGTATTTCTCACTGTGAGGGAAAGGATATTAACATTGGGGTAACTATGGCAATATCGGGTGAATTCATACAATTTTCCATGCCGGAACACTAATAAGAAAATAATCCTGAGCTGAAAAAAAATCAAAATAAACCAGCGTATTCAAAGAGCCTATACTCTTCCTGATATAGACCTGAAAATTCAAGTTTTCAATTAGTAGTCAGTAGATCCATTTAGATTACTTGCAAGTTTTTCTGCAAACTAAAGGAGTCAATGGCCGACAAATCTTTTCCAGTAATAACCACTTATTTGCTAACTTAATTTTTCTTACATAAATTATGTTTCTTTCCCGCAATAAAAATTGTTCTTGAAGTAACCACTTCATTGAAGAAACGAAAATAATAAATGATGCCAGTTTCAAAAGCTTGGTTTGCTTTTACACCCAAACCTGTTTGTATGCGTAGAAAGAGACCGCATAAAAAAAATTGTTCAAAACTTCACCTCAAGTTGAGTTATGACTGTTCGGGATTGATGAGCTTAAAACGAGCAAAACTGCAGTCTCTGGATGTTGTAACTCAGCTCTCTCTGTACATGCTTGTAGTTCTGCATTAGACCCGACTTGGGCGGTAATTTTTGGCACATAAATAAATAGTTCGGAGTCACGAATTAAGTTCTTACAAACGCATTAAAACTGTCAATACATTTAGATCTTTCTTTTAGAGAAATCATAGAAAGATCTTTATAATTGAAAGCTTTAAAACCATACCAAAGAAAATTTGACATTGATCTGTATCACTAAGGCAGGTAGGTTTGTACTATTTGTTAGAAAATTAATTGCACATGTGTTGACATTATCAGATAATTGTTCTGTACTGTCAGTGGTGGATTTACCATATTGAACATGAGAAAAATGTTTACCTTAGACAAATGGACCCCCAAAAATACATTGTGATCGGCATATTAAGATAAAAATATTTACTATCAGTACACATTTCTCAAAACTATCTGCAGACATGAAAATCAATCTACAGTGAGTAAGGAAAATTTTTAGTAAAACAATGTCTTTTGCTTTCAGTCATATATCCATGAAAGAAAAAGGTGATCTTTTTCATTAATTTATCTACTTATTTTTAAGATAATTAATGTTTAATGTATCTGCGCATGGAGCACGTGTGTGGGTCTGCATTATCTAACTGTGGTGATGGGTCCCCAAATGTGTAAAGCAGCCTCTGCTTTCCTGTTAATACCCATTTTCCTTATTATCCTCGAAAAACAAAATGCTAGGGAAGAACCATCACCACTACTGCAGCAGATTTTTTCCTTTAACATTTTTTAAAGTCTCAAATACAAACCCCCGTTCATAGGCATTTGAGTTGGTAAGGAGAGCAAGGTTCAAACTTTCCCCAAATACATGAACGCTATACCTCTTAACTTTTTCTCTCTTTTTTGTTTGTGAGACTCTACTCAAGATTTAAAGGAAATAATAACAAAGATGTTGGGCTTTTTTACAGATGAATTGGGTTTGCAAAAACGATCAGCTGCCTTATCAATCTCAAACAATTTTTTACATTGGAACTAGCATTGGATGTGTTGTTTTCGGTCTCATAGCTGATAGGTAAGAATGAATTTTCTTAAGCTAATTTATAATGATTTTCTTAAAAGATTTAAGTAATATATTTGTTTGCAAAAAGTTGCATTATTTTTTTTTTAAATTAAATTAAAATGTAATTGATTTGATTTCAAACCTTGTAAAATTTAATTGATTTGATTATTGGTACAAGAAATAAAAAACAACTAGATAAAATAAAAGCAAGAGAAAGTTCATCTGCTTTGCATTCATTGTTATTGAATAATTATAAAAATTCTTTTATATCCCATCGCCATGTGTCATTTTGATATGTAGTATATTACTGATGAAGAAACTGCTTTTGAAAATTGATTCAATAAAGATTCGTGTTAAAATCATAACTCCTGCATTGCTATCTCTGCAGGATTTTGCCTCTAAATTTTGTACTCTTTTCTGTCAGAAATCTAATAAATTTTAAAATGATGTACATCTACTTCACTGATGTAACAAACATACTAGGGTTAGGTGAGAGAAAGGGGCTTATATTGAAAAAACACATATTTTCTCTCTTTTAATTTTAAGATATTTAGTTCATTCTTTTTTGGAACACATATTGACATTATTTGTTTAAATAAAATGTATGTATATTTTTGTGCATTTATACCATTAAATGTGACCAAGGTGCATTTAGTTCAGTGTCCTTATTTCAAAAACAATATTTACACAGTTTTGTTTAAATATACCCTAATTTCTGAACTAGCCCCACTTTATCCCACCATGAGGGAAAGTGGGGCTATCAAAGCATGATCTTTTAAATCTGACACTGAGAGAAAACAATCTAACAAAAATAAATTGTTCTGCCTCATGCTTAATCTATATGAATCCAATGTATATAAAATGCATCAAAAGTTTCATTAAAATAAATTTATTAGTTTAATCTAAGGGTCTTGTCTAAAAAAAGCTCAATTTTAGACCCATTTTCTCCCAGCTGACCGTACTAGTTTTATAATTATATGTCTAGTGTACCATGTGTACAATTAATAACCTTTGATAAATAATTGTAGTTGTAAGGATTTAATATGATTTTTTAATCAATTTACACATCAAATTCTTTAGAGACTTTTATATTAATTCACATTTTTGACTTAATTTCATGAAAAGATTATCTATAGATGAAACTTACTTCAATGTTACCCATGCCACCCTTCCATGTTCCCCATGTAAGTGCACATGGTGGATGATTTTTGCAGATTTTTAAAGGTTAGAAATTAGGTTAGTGATTTAGGTTTGTTTAAGATTATGGTTAATGAAAAAAAATAAAATGAAAAGTATATTTTTTTAAGAAACAAAAAAAGTCTACATGTGCCCAACTCCCCCCCCCCCCTTATTATGATTATTTTATGATTTTTAATTGCAAGCCATAATCATTTCTAAAATTTTTGTATTTAACAACTAATGGAGGATGACTTTAAAATTTTGAAAATAAATAAATAAATAAAGCTTGAGCTCTACTAAATTAAAAAACAATAAATAAGCTTTTATCTGTTATCTAATCTAGTTACTTCATACTAATACATAAAAATCTTACACTTTATTGTCATGTGCAGAAAAGAAGAGAAAGTTTTTACATATATTGAAAGAGAGGACTTTTTCTTCACAATAATTGTTAGACTTCAAACAGTAAAAGATTCAAAATTTAAGATTTTAAACATGTGGTTGACGAAGTTTTGAGATATCACCCCTGAAATGAAATTTTATTTGTGTAATTTATTTATTTATTTTTTTTTTAGGTTAGCAAATTAAGTAAAATTATAACACATATTTGCAGTCAAATGTCTGTGTTAAAATTTAATATTATTTTATTTTGCAAATGCCACAAACTAAAAATAGCACTTATGCCATTAATGCACATGGTCTCCAATACTTTTCAACAATAGAACTAAAACCACTTATCGCAGCACACAGATCCAAATGTTCCACGGTCATGGCCTGACTGGAGTCACAGAGAGTACATTGGGGAGAGTAAACAATTCCAGTCTTGTGAAGATGCAGGGTTCGTACGCCCTTGAAAAACCTTGAAAAGTGCTTGAAAAAAAAGTTCATTTTCAAGTGCTTGAAAACCTTGAAAAAGTTTTAAAACCTTGAAAAAGTTTCTTAGTGCTTAAACTCTTTCAAAAATAATCGGATTGTGCTTAAAACTTTTAAAAAAGTATTTCACTAATGCAATTTTCTGAACATGCGTTCGATTTGCAACGTCGCGAAAAATCGCTTCCGTGTTTGGGATTTCAATCCTTTTGCATCTTGTAAATATTTTAAGTTTTTTACAATCGGAAGCTATTTTGACCTATGGTACCTCAGATTAATTTATTTTTTGTTTAATTTCGATGTCTAAAAAAGGAATAATTTTGGAAACCATGACAACATTGAACTTACTCGGATTTCGCGGATAATTTCTCTGGTTTTTGAAATTTCAATCTTTTTGCATCCTGCAAATATTTAAATATTTTGGCTAATCGAATGTTATTTTCGCATATGCTACCTCAGATTAGCATATTTTATGTTTAATTTTAGTAAAAAATTAATAAATGTATTTCATGGAAAAAAAAAGCCAACATTGAACTTACTCAGACTTAGCGGAAAATTAATTCTCGTGTTTGAAATTTCAATCTTTTTGCATCTTGCAAATATTTAAATATTTCGGCAAATCATGTGTTATTTTCAAATATGCTACCTTAGATTATCATATTTTATGTCTAATTTTAGTATAAAATAAATGAATTTATGGGAAACATGCCAACATTGAACTTAATTTGCGAAAATTTGCTTCCCTTGTTTGAGGTTTCAACCCTTTTGCATCTTGTAAATATTTTTATATTTTTGGCAATTAGAAATTATTTTGACACGTGCTACATCAGTTTAGCTTGTTTTACATTATTTTTTTAATAACTAAAAAATTAATTACTTTTGTTTAATTACATACATACTTTTTTAATTTATCATTAGCTAATTCTTGGTTATTAGAGATTTTTTTTGAAAAAAATTTAAACTATTGAGCACCTAACATTTTAACTTAAAAGTTTGTATTTTAAAGATAAAGTTGAATTATACAATTTTATAAAGTTGAATTTATAAGTATGTCATTTTCTTTATATCTGCTGAAATAATTAAGGTATGTGACAGGAGTGATTGTGTTTTGGTTATTCACTGGAAATCCGGTAGTGTTTGTTATGCTTTCACCTCTCTACTTCCAATTTTCCCCCTGTAACTTAAAATTACCCCAATGTTCAAAATTACTACTTTTGTTGGATTGTGGGCATTTCGAACAGCTTGCCATAAGAGGTTGTAATCAGCAAAGGGGTAGATAACTTAAGGAGGGTCCTTAATCTTCATTGTGGTCTAATAAATTGACCAGGACCAGCCTAGCTAGGCCCATTACCTGTTACTGGTTATCAACAGGCACTGGGCCTGGTATTTATCTGTACAATATTTTGACTTCATAAATTATTTTAACATAAGAAATGAATTGTATGTATATCAAAAATAATTGTTGTACACATGTATATTTAAGGAATAGAGGTCTTAGTTTTAAAAATCATCTCCCCTCCTCTCCCCCCGATTAGCTCTTTAAAACTTATGGGTGATTTTTTATGAAATCACAATCAAACCTGAATAATATCACTTCTCTAAATTTAAATTATAATTTCAATAATAACCCATTTGTTCCCAAAATAAAACTACTTTTGTCATAATGTATGTCAACTTCTTATGAATCTTTTTAATTTGGAAATATGACTCTGTGAATCAGAACTTGTATATTTATTGACTATTACAAATTATTCAGTAAAAGCAGGCTCAAGTTTACATTCAGAGTATTTATCATTTCTTAAGCAACTTTTGCGAATTTTTGGGTTTGGAGACTGGACAGGGTACTTTCATAAAATGTTTTCTTTCTTACTTATTTTTAAATTTACTTGAGGACAGTTGAAATGCCTTATATTGCCTGAACAACTAATACATACATACGAATAATTGATTAAAAATTTGAATACTTATAAATAATTATCGAATGTCTAATACTTTTGAACTTAATAGTGCTACCGGAAATTTCCTTCTGGGTGTTGTTTTTAATCCTAACCGCCCTTATATATGTGTATATAAACCACTATCAATATAAGAATTAAATGTTGAAACCTGGGGTGGGGGAGAGGGGGGGTTGACTTCAAAACCTCCTCTCTGACTATTCCATTGAATTTAGGTATTTTGGTTTCTTCCGTTAAAAGTTAAAATCGTTCATGAAAGTTTTTTTTTATTATTTATTTATTTTTTATTATTTTTTTAAATATTAACTTGCATAATCTATAAAATATGCTTCTTTGAATGTGAAGATTGCAAAGTTAAACCTCATTGAACCTGCTCCTCTTTGTCATCGAGCTTTTCAGACATTTGCAGAAAAAACTTTTGACACTGATCTTTTTTTTTTTATCAAAGAGTCTCTTGTTGTAGAATTGGCAATTTTGTTTTCCTTAACTTTTTTATACTATTACCTATTATTTATACTGTTACAAATTCTGTAAATAGTAATTATTATTGTAGTAACGTAACCTGTAAATAGTTTCCCGTAATGAATATACAACCCCTTAACATATGGCTAAAGTATACAACCCCCTATTCTTTTTTTTCTTATTTCATTCACTGATTTTATCAATGGAAGTGTAGTTGTAAAACGGTCTACGCATTTCTGGAAGCAGAAAGAATGTTGTGGAAAATTCTTCGATGTTTATAAAAGCCGTTAGCGATGGATAAACGGGAGAGTTTCGATTGATATTTCGAACTGATAGCATTTTGCTCTGTTTATAGCGAGGCATTTCGCTGTGTTGTTTTCGTATTTGGAAGTAAATACGTGTGTAAACGTTGAGTTTACGGTGTTGTGTGATAATTGCTGATGAATAATTTAGCAGTTGTTAACGGTTTCTCCTGTACATAGTGTAAATAAATTTCCTGTGTTTTTATCAAGAACTGTGTCTTCATTTCAAGAAAGTGGAAGTCGCACCGAATCCGTTACAATTGGCGCCCAACGTGGGGCTTCTTCTGAACTTTCTTGGAGTAAGTGTGACTTTGGACATTTTTTCATAAAGACTTTTTTTTGAATTAGGACTTTATTTTTATGGTGATTACTCGCGCAATGGATGAACAATTAAAACAACTTCTTGACGCAATCACCTCTGTGAAGATTGATATGGCGGCTAATCAAGAACAATTAAAAAGTGACTTGACTGCAAGTTTTACAGCCAATCAAGAACAATTAAAAAGTGACTTGACTGCAAGTTTTACAGCTAATCAAGAACAATTAAAAAATGATATGGCAGCTAATCAAGAACAATTAAAAAATGATATGGCAGCTAATCAAGAACAATTAAAAAATGATATGGCAGCTAATCAAGAACAATTAAAAAATGATATGGCGGCTAATCAAAACCAATTGAAAAGTGATTTAACGGTGCTGAAAAATCACCTAGTTTCTAACCAAGAGGAAATTAAAAACGATCTTACTTCGGTAAAGACTGTGATGGAAAATAAATTTAATGAGATAGAGCATCGAGTTGATGCTATCGAAGAGAAATTTGAAGAAAAATTAAGTTCCGTGGAAGGCCGATGCAATGCTGTAGAAAATAAACTGGAAGAAGAAGATAGAAAATTTCATCAACTTAAAGAAGACATCTTTAAAGACCTGGAAAGGAGATTGGCGGCGGAAAGCAGCTCTGTACAGTTTGGCGCTCCCACATCGGTTGCTCGACCGTCCATTAAACTTGCCACATTTGATGGGAAAACTTCGTGGCAGGTTTACAAAACTCAGTTCATGATAGTGGCGGAAGCGAACGGATGGGACTCTGCTACCAAGGCCTGCCATCTTGCAGCATCCCTGAGAGGTGACGCAGCGGACATTCTTCAGAACCTTCCGGACGGCCAGCGCCTGGATTTCGCCGCCCTCACATCTGCGTTGGAGCTTCGCTTCGGTGAGAAGTGCCAGAAAGATTTCAGCCGACTCCAGTTGAAGTCTCGTTTCCAGAAAGCCGGGGAAACCCTGCAAGAGCTAGCGGCGGACGTCGAGAGATTGTCTCATCTTGCTTTTTGTGACTGTCCTGCGGATGTTCGAGACAACCTGGCACTCAACTACTACATCGACGGGGTTCGAGATCCGGAAATCCAGAAAGCTCTACGGATGGCGGATGTCAAAGACCTGAATTCTGCTGTTGTGTATGCGATGAGATACGAGGCCGCCCAAGAAGCAACCCGTGTGGATCGCCATCTAATCCGGACTCAGGAAGCTGTTGAGTCTGATTCCAGGTCGTCCCATCTCGCTGAACTTGAGAGACAACTCGGTGACTTGACAAGACATCTGAGCAGCATAACAGCCCAAAAGAAACAAGAGCAGAAGTGCTGGAAATGCGGGTAGTGAAGGACACCTGCGAAGGAGTTGTCCGGCTCGCCAAGCTACGCGAGGGAAGGAAATCACCACCACTAGAGCTCTGCAGATTTCCTCTTCTAGTAGTGGCAGTGATGGACTTTTCATTTACGCTCATGTAAATGGGAACCCCTGCAGACTGATTGTCGACACTGGAGCCAATGTGACAATCATTAGGACAGATGTGGCTCGTGAATTTGGATTGAAACTGCTGTGGACCTCGCCACGCGTAAGTCTCCAGACTGTGACAGGTGACAAAATTGAGATTGACGGTAAAGTGGACTTGGAAATAGTGTTTGGGAATGCCACCTACCATCATACGGCATTCGTCGCTAATATCACGGACCCCTTCATTCTCGGATTGGACTTTTTAAAGAAATATAACTTCACTCTCGACTTCAAGACTAATGAGCTGCACTCGATGAGAGAAGACATAGCTGTTTTCCCCGCAGAAAGTGATGTAAAATCCGCTCATCAAATAATAGCCCGAACAGATCTATCGATTCCCTCAAGGTCAGAATCATTAATACCTGGCTCCCTTGAAGAAAGCAATAGTTTTCGATTTGGACTCATTGAATACCCTAACCTAAGCAATAGCCTAAAAGGAGTACTGGTAGCATCTACGCTTGTGGACCTTTCTAAGGATGTAATTCCTGTGAGAGTCGCCAACGTGAGTGAAAGGCCAAGGAATATCCGAAAAGGTGAAGTGTTGGCAACTTGTACTCCAGTAAACTGCATCATTAGAAGAATCAATTCCCCTGAGACTGTGTCTTCTGAGTCCTTGACGTCGAAGTTAATTGGGAGTGCGCCATTATCAAAAGATCAGAGAACTGCTGCGGGACAATTGGTGGACGATTTCAAGCATTTGTTTTCATCTACATCGGAGGATGTTGGCCGTACGAATTTAAAGCAGCATAGGATTTACACTGGAGAACACCCCCCTATTAAGCAGCATCCAAGACGACTACCATTCGCCAAGAAGGAAGAAGTTGAGACCCTCCTGAAAGAGATGAAGGAGAATGATGTCATCGAACCTTCATCCAGCCCTTGGGCCTCTCCCATCGTCTTGGTCCGAAAGAAAGATGGCTCCACCAGATTTTGTGTCGATTACCGACGACTGAATGAAATCACCAAGAAAGACAGTTACCCTCTTCCACGGATAGACGATACCTTGGACACTCTTTCCGGACACAAGTGGTTTTCAACCCTGGACTTGAAGAGCGGCTACTGGCAGGTTGAGATACACCCTGATGACCGAGAGAAGACAGCGTTTACAACTGGACAAGGCTTATGGCAGTTTAAAGTGATGCCCTTCGGCCTCTGCAATGCACCAGCTACGTTCGAGCGTCTTATGGAGACAGTGTTAAGAGGACTTTCCTACGAATCCTGTTTGGTCTACTTAGACGATATCATCATCGTGGGACGCAGTTTTGAAGAACATCTGGCAAATCTTAGGAAGGTGCTGCAAAAGCTTAAGGAAGCCAATTTAAAGTTAAGCCCGTCCAAATGTAATTTGTTCCGCCGGGAAGTGAACTATCTTGGTCACATCATCTCTTCTGAAGGTGTACAAACCGATCCAGAAAAGGTATCTGCGGTGAGGAGTTGGAGTCGTCCCGAAAACATCCATCAGCTGCGAAGTTTCCTGGGGCTCTGCACGTACTACAGGAAGTTTGTAAAGGGTTTTTCCAACATCGCACGACCTTTGCATAAGCTGACGGAGAGCAAGCAAAAGTTTGAATGGTCCAAAGAATGCGAAGCTGCATTTCTACGACTGAAGGAGGCTTTAACATCAACGCCTATCCTCGCCTATCCTCAGCCTGAAAAATCCTTTATCCTGGACACTGATGCAAGCAACGAGGGCATCGGAGCTGTTTTATCCCAAGAAATTGATGGAAATGAACATGTCATCGCTTACTGGAGCAAATGCTTATCAAAGTCGGAGCGAAATTACTGCGTCACCAGAAAGGAGTTACTGGCCATAGTGAAAGCTGTAGAACACTTCCATCATTACCTTTACGGCCGAAAATTTCTGCTTCGGACAGATCATGCCTCGTTAACTTGGCTTTTGAACTTCAAGAATCCAGAAGGCCAGATAGCCAGATGGATACAGCGGCTCCAGGAATATGACATGGAGATCAAGCATCGAAAAGGGTTATCTCACGGTAATGCTGACGCTTTATCAAGGAGACCTTGTCCTGAGAACTGCCACTATTGTTCCCGAATCGAGAAACAATATGGAACGACTAGCCCTACCGCCTATCAGGTGACAGTGACTCCAATATCATCAGAACCTGATCCATGGAGTGACGACCAAGTTCGAAAAGATCAGCTTGAAGACCCCGACATAAAACCAATTTTGGAGTTCATGGAAAGTGACAGTCGGCGACCTAGCTGGCAGGACGTTTCCACCTTCAGTCCTGCAACAAAAAGATACTGGGCTTTATGGAACTCGCTCCATTTACGGAACGGCGTGTTACACCGAAAATGGGAATCTGACGACGGCAAAACATCTAGGTGGCAGTTACTACTTCCTCGATCCAGGATTTCAGATGTTCTGAAAGAAATACATAGTAGTGCGACTGGAGGACATTTTGGTGTCTTGAAAACTCTCAATAAAGTTCGGGAGCGCTTCTTCTGGAGCAAGGCGAAGGATGACGTGGAGAAGTGGTGCCATTCTTGTGACGCCTGTGCTGCTCGTAAAGGACCGAAGAAGAGAAGCAGAGGGAAGCTACATCTGTACAACGTTGGAGCTCCTTTCGAACGAATTGGGATCGACATCCTGGGTCCTCTACCAAGAACTGCTGATGGGAACAAATACATTCTTGTTTCCATCGACTACTTCACCAAATGGCCGGAAGCATATCCCATTCCTGATCAAGAGGCTACCACCGTCGCAGAGACTCTAGTCCAACACTGGATCTCGAGATACGGAACACCTTTGCAGATTCATTCCGATCAAGGGAGGAATTTCATCTCTGCTGTGTTTAAGGGCCTATGTCAAATTTTCGGAATTGAGAAAACTAGGACAACACCACTACACCCACAATCGGACGGCATGGTGGAGAGATTTAACCGCACAATCCTGAATAATCTCTCACTTATGGTGTCCAGAAATCAACAGGATTGGGACAAGAAGCTACCTTTGTTCCTGCTGGCCTACCGCAGTACTGTCCACGAGACTACCGGATATGCCCCATCTCAGATGCTCTTCGGACGAGAGCTTCGGCTACCTTGTGATCTCGTCTTCGGTCGTCCTCCGGAAGCGCCTGCATCGCCTGAGGAGTACATCCAGGATCTCCAGGCCCGGTTGGAAGACGTTCATAACTTCGCACGAGAGCGAATCAACATCGCGGCGGAGAAGATGAAGACCCGATTCGACACAAGGTCTACTGGACATGAATTCAACGAAGGCGACAAGGTTTGGTTATGGAATCCCATCCGACGGAAAGGTCTGTCACCCAAATTGCAGTCGCATTGGGATGGACCCTACAAAGTCGTTAACCGACTAAATGACGTCGTAGTGAGGATCCAAAAATCACCTAATGCAAAACCTAGGGTTGTACATTATGATCGGTTAGCCCCATACTATGGCCATAGTTCATGAGTATTACGTAAACAACCATGGTTGATAACATAAAAGTTGTAGATAATTTTTGCTTTTAATGTTTAGTAATATTTCTTGTTATTATTGTGTTTTCTGTATCTGTTAGTTATTAATTAATGTGTATATTTGTAAACTTGTGATAGAAGTTTGGCACCCTTTCTGGGGATTGTACTGCCCGGGACGTGCAGTCCTTAGGAAGGGGGCAATGTTACAAATTCTGTAAATAGTAATTATTATTGTAGTAACGTAACCTGTAAATAGTTTCCCGTAATGAATATACAACCCCTTAACATATGGCTAAAGTATACAACCCCCTATTCTTTTTTTTCTTATTTCATTCACTGATTTTATCAATGGAAGTGTAGTTGTAAAACGGTCTACGCATTTCTGGAAGCAGAAAGAATGTTGTGGAAAATTCTTCGATGTTTATAAAAGCCGTTAGCGATGGATAAACGGGAGAGTTTCGATTGATATTTCAAACTGATAGCATTTTGCTCTGTTTATAGCGAGGCATTTCGCTGTGTTGTTTTCGTATTTGGAAGTAAATACGTGTGTAAACGTTGAGTTTACGGTGTTGTGTGATAATTGCTGATGAATAATTTAGCAGTTGTTAACGGTTTCTCCTGTACATAGTGTAAATAAATTTCCTGTGTTTTTATCAAGAACTGTGTCTTCATTTCAAGAAAGTGGAAGTCGCACCGAATCCGTTACAATACGTTTGCATTAAATAAAATCTGCATACGATATTTTTAGTACAAATTTATGATATTGCCTTGAAAAAAAATTTTTTTGCCTTGAAAAGTACTTGAAAAGTGCTTGAATTTTTTTCTCCCTAAAGGGTATGAACCCTGAGATGTGACTGCAGACAGTCATGCCCTGTTAGCAGTCTGAAGCCACAGCCACCTTACTGGGGGCCTAAGGGACACAAGAAGGGCTCTAGTTCACAACTGCCCAGGATTCAGTGGCAGATTTACTAGTGGGGGCGACCGCCCCCTCAGTAACCATCATTTTCCGATTAGCAATTGCTACTATTTTAATCAAGTAAATTCTATAAATTTGCTTTAAATTAATTTTAGACAGTAGTCTAGTCGAGAATGGACCGCGTTACCCCTTTTTCAATTTTCACCCAAGCTTGCCCCCTTCCCCTTTTTTTAAACTTTAACAACACACTGCTCCGCAAAAAAATAAAATCAAAATGCTTCTGACATGATTCTTGCCGATTCTTATGTAAAATGACCTCCTGAATCCAAAAACCACTGCAATTTTCCCCCTATATGTCCCTTTTTTTTTAATGTCGCTCCCCCTCCACCCCCTCCCCTTTTTTTGAGTTTTCAATAGTGTCACAGCCATTATTTTCATTTGGATTGAAAGCGAGCATTTTATTAGCCATTAACACTCTTCTGAAAGGCTAGACAGGTGCAAAGTTGAAAAGCATGAACATTTGAAGCAAGTTGAAAAACTCTTAGGGGGTATTCCCCCCTTAAGGCAATACAGGGGTTTCAAATTTTTTTAGTAATTTTAAAGTAAAATTACTAAAAAAAATTTAAGTAATTTTCAATGAATTTCTTTGAAATTTTCAGCATAGTTACATGATGCTAATACCAACTCAAATATAAAATTTCATTGAATTATTTTAAAATTTAAATCTAGATTTTATAATGCTTTTGTTGTCTTACTCCTTGCAAATGAAAATTCATCAAATTTATAAAATACTAGCTAAATATGATACGTAAAACAACCGAAATTAGGATGTTGGAATTACTTTTTCAAAATTTTGTGGTAAAGATAAATAATAAGAAAAAAAGCCAAAAACTAGACGTTTTGGATAAAATATGTTCATATTTCAATAAAAATATAGCAAATATACTCCACAAAACTAATCAAGCAGAAAAATCTTTCACAACAAAATGTTACCAAACCACTTAAATACTTGGCATAAAATTTTCAGCAAATTTAAATAATAATTTGTTTGCAAGAAACAGTTTGAATTTTGTAATTATGTCAAAAATTAGGTTTTGAGGAAATCAATATTTTCTGTTTTACTATTGCAAATTTCATTATTGAATAAACAATTTAGTTTTTAATACAAATTCACCACAAATAAGGTGATTAGGTATTAGTATTAAAAATTTAAATATTAAATGCTTTTTCTTTTACTCATGCATTTTATATGCATTTCTTATATGCATTTTTATATGCATTTTTTAGTTAAAAAAAGGGGCGTAGCTAACACAAAAAGTGTCATAACTTCGCCAGTTTTCCACCGATTCAGTTCTTTTTTTTAAACGGTTCAGCTAACGATCTAGTTTTTAGAAATATGAATGAAAAAACGTTTGTTTGATCAATTTTTACTCATCTGAAAGCTCCTTATCGCCTTAAATATTTTTAAAAACTTCAAAACCGATCTTTGTTTCCTAGGGGCTTTTTTTACAATGTTTTCACTTATTTTCAGCGTAAATCCAGAGTACAAGACATACTCCTATGAGCCCAAGTCTAAAACAATGTTCACGCTGTAAAAATAACTTAAAAATATATATACAGTAGAAGACCGTTATAACGCACACCTTGGGACCAGAGCTTTTGCGTTATATAGATCATTTCACAAATTTTGAAACTAATATTCAGAATATATCTATATATTAGCACTTCAGAATGAGTTTTATCTGCAATGAGCATTAAAGCACAATATTACAATTAGTTATTCACAAATAAATATGTTTCACAATCAAAAGAAAGTGCATTATCCTGTACTTTTGCCAGCTTCATGGTTTGCATAACAGCTGCATTTTCAAGAGCCATCTGGTATTTTCTATTTACTGTAAGTACTGATTTTCCTTTAAAAGCTTTGAATTAAGATGGAAAGACGAAAAACTGTTTCAAAATTTAATTTGCTTTATAATTTTTATGCTTGCAAAGCAAAACAGAGGGATTTTTTAAACTTCAAAACATATTGTTTACTTCTGAAAAGTTGTGCGTTTTATAGAGAATTGCGTTATATAGGTCGGCATTATAACGGTCTTCTACTGTACTGGAAGCATGGTATTTTGCATAGCAAAAACCATTCTCACTTACATGTAAAAACATTAGTTTTCAAAACCCTAGTGGATGGGTGGGGGAGCAATTGGCTCCCTGGCGTCCCCCCCCCCCCCCGATGGGAGTTCAGGGAGGGACACTGGACATGATGGGTCTGGAGGTGGATGGCTTTTCCTGTTTTCAACCACCACCCCTTAAATAGACTATAAATCCTCCCCTGCTAGGATATCTTCAGAGCATCCTGTTTAAAATTATATTTAAATGTCATGTTAATAAATAACTTCAATGAAGAAAAAGCCAAAATTTTATTGGGTTGTTGGGTCACGAGGGCTCTTTTCTTAGCAAGCAGGTCAGCATGTTTTTCCCCAGCAATGTTGTAATGCACGGGAATCCACTAGAAGGAGATCCTGTGAGAGAAATCTTTTAACAACGACTTGCATTCCAGAAGTCTTTGTGAATCACAGTGGTAATTTTGTAATAATGCTTGCAATGCTGATTTAGAGTCTAAAAAGATTACAGCCCTATCAAAGTCAGATATTTTTCAGCAATAGCTGTTCAACAGCTACCACTCTAGCTTCAATGTCACCTTCAGCCGCAGCAGTGAAAACACCTACTGGTATGTAGAAGCTGAAGAATTTGCTGTAGATACCGGCTCTAGCACCATAGAATCTATCTAAAATTGAGCCATCAGTGAACACTTGTAATCATTTGCTTTTTGAAAACTGATTGTAAATGGTTTCTAGATCTATAGCTTTTAGCTGATCAGGAGGCATATCCCTCTTTGTTACTTTCATGTTCATTTTAAGTTCGAGGTTTATATCAAAATGAGTATAACCCAAAGGGCACAAAGGCAGTAATAGAAAAGTTTATATTGATGTATGGTATTTTTATGATTAGTTATTTGATGTTATAGTTTTTAATAGTAAGTTTTGTTTCCTAGATTTGGAAGGCGTCCATCTATTATTTTAAGCTACGTTATTGCTTGTGTGGCTGGAGTGGCAACAGCTTTTACAACATCCTTCTATACGTTTAATTTCCTAAGGTTTTTTGTTGGAGCTACAATTATACCACTATCAGAAGATCCATATGTATTAAGTAAGTTTTTTTTTAATGTATAAGTGTAGAAACATAAAAATATGAACTATCTGCTCTGCGCGTAGAACTCAAAACTTTCTGCCAGTAGCAAAAACAATATCATGTGGGTAGATAATATTTTTAGTGAGAGGATGCCTTTTGTTTTCAACCATGCATCCATGAAGGCAAGATGTGAACTTTTTTCATTAATTTATCTGTACATTTTGCAGATTACTAATGTGTAATATAGATAACTAGTCGACCCGTGCGGAACTCCGCACTGTGCTTCAAATCGTTTCATAAGGTATTCCGCTCTTTAAGAATTTCAAAGGAAGAACATTATGAAGAAGAACCGAAAAAAAAGTAAGCGCAGAAGAGAAGGCATGTAATTTAAAGACATCAGTAACAAAACTTACAACGTTGGGATAATTTGATCATCGCTCACCTTTTGGTCGTACATATTTTCAATTCAAACATAAATATCATTAAAAGTGTGGCTGAGTAGTGACTCGTGAAAAAGCAATAATTGTGCATGTAAAAAAACAGGTTGTGGCAAATACAGTCCTGCCCATGTGAGCATCTGACGGGAAAAAAAGAAATATTAAAGAGATATTTATTGGCACGGATTCGAATTGGCGCCATTCTGATTAACAGCCCGACACCCCTTACAGCAATTGCGCCTTCCTTTTCGAAAGCTATTCATTGAAGGAATGCGTAGTAAAAAACAGCAAAAAAGCTTTTTGCCAAAAAAAAAATAATAATAATAATAATAAGATCATGCTTCTATATTTTGTCATTAACCAGCATGATACGATTTAAAATTATTCGAAAAGCATGGAATTTGATTAAAGAATGACGAAGATCTCACGTAGCGATTGAAACAAACATTCTAGAGAAGTAATAAAATATATTGAAAATAAGTGTTTTTATCTTTGAATATTGAACTACTTCACATAGAAGGTTGCTTTAACAGTTACGGCTTAAATGCCCGCACATGTTTCTCTTTTAATCGAACACTTAAAATTCAAAACCAAAACCAGTTGAACTGAATCCGTTTTTTAAGTGTAATTTTTCGAACGTAGACAAAATGTATTTTTTTTTTCAGCAGAAAGGAGAGGAGTAGAAAATGATTTATTGCTAATGAAGTTGATAATAATTTTAATGCTTTATATCGTATTCGCGCGAATAAAAAATTAAAGGTTTACTGGGTGAAACTCGTAGTTTGAATTTGGCGTAGTATTTTTTCATTTGTACAAAAGGTGGAACACTGCTATTAGAAACATCTACATTTCAGCATACAATGAAAATGTTTTTCTGCACAAATAGGATTTCCTTTAGGTAAATCTAATACTTTTTTATGCTTACATTATGCTGAGTGGTCTGGATGTAGTCAAAGCTTAAAAAAAAGGAAGAACTCTCTTCGATTAACAGTCAACTTATCCGAATGATAACTGTTGCATGCATAAAGGAGTCGAAACACCAAGTAGCATTCCCACTGCATTTATTTTATTACGTTTGTATGTTATGAGTACATGTAATGCGTAATACTAATATAAATTTGATATTCTTTCGGACAGCCCAAACTTGCCCGAAGTTCAGATAGTTTATAGCCGAACGCTCTACCGAAAAAAACTTATCAATTTAACCGAACAACTAAGTCCAGTGCTTTTAAGCTTTATTAAAATATGAACACACGCAGGCTTTTTTTTTGCCGAAAGCGACGTAAAAAACGGAAAACTGCATTAGAACTTTGCTTTTAAAAAATGCTTAAGAACTACAGGCAGCATCAAGGTTTTTAAACAACAAGGGACGTTTCCGAAAACTTGATTTTTCGACCGTAAGTCTATTTTTCTTCATTAGCCAGCCAGATAAGTTTTAAAATGAGAAGGGAATAATATATAAGATAAGATATTGAAGAAACATTTTTTTTATTCTTGAAAATTTTTACAATTTGTTACCGCAGGCTGTTTGAACCGTCATGACATAGATGGCAGCACGTATTCATCATTTAACAGCACGGTTAAAATACAAAATAAATTGAACTATGCTCTTTTATAAGCGTAGCCTTTCGAATGTAGTAAAAATGTGATAAGCTATTTGTTTTTTTGCAAAAAGAAGAAAAAATATATATTTTACCCTTCAAATTCAGGTAGTAATTTTTTTATTTGTACAAAGAGTCAAAAACTCATTAGAAGAATATATATTTCAATATACGATTTATTATTTTTTTTCTGAACAAAAAACAATTCTATTGTAGTCTGAAATATTAAACCTGTTACTTATATTTTCGCTTACATTATGCTTTAATTTTCTTACCAGAGCCAAAGCTTCCTTCATAGTAGCTATTCACTGAATTAAGTGTTCATGTAATGCGCGATATATCTCTAATTTTTTGTTGCAGATTGTCCGGACGTGGGCCCGAACACGCATTCTCCTGGTTACGAAGAGAACGCTCTGCCGATCAAGCTATTCAGCTCTGTCGGTCATAGCGCAAATTAAAGTTATAAGTTTAACCGAAAACCTCATTCTGGTTCTTTAAAACAGGTTTTTCGGCTGAAAAAAACAATTTTTAGACCGTGGGTCTATTTTTCGTCCGTAGCCAGCACCATAAGCTTTAAAATAAAACGTAAATCAAAGAAATCGATCAAGAATTGAGGAAAATCTGGCGTAGAAACCAAAAACAGGCTACAGAAATAATATATAAGGATAATTACCGATTATCGGATGATTCATCTTTCTGCAGCAAATGTATGTGTCTATATTATCTAGCTCTGTGTATAATATCACAATGAAAGTGCTAGATTTAGCATGCTTATATGTTACGTTATTATTAAGCCAAGCAAAAATTTACATTTAAAAATCCAAAGCATAATTTTAAAAAAATTTTATGATCGATTAATGACATTTCTAAAGTTGTAGTAGATAGAATTGACACTTTTTGTAAAATCTATTTCTTAAATTTTCTATAAGCAATTCTGTTGTGGTCGAATCTTTTTCAGCCTGAATCCTAGCTTCTAAAAGAAAAAAACTCCCAAAAGCTAACAAAGTTTAAATAGTATTTCTTGATTTCATGAATATTACTTGTACAACTTGTCCATGATGCAGCATTTAAAAATGAGTGTTTTTTAGAACTACAACCGCACTACTATCAAAGATACAAATCAATAAGTGAGATTTTTTTTTGTTTAACTATATTTTTTACTCATACAGTGCATCCATGCAAACATTTTTTTTTTTTTTTTTTTTTTTCTGTTTTAAGGGATTGGGAGGGGTTTTTTTTTGAGGAGGTTGCACAAATATTTGTGCATATCTGGGGATAGTTAACTTTCTTTCATTTTTTGAAGTTGACTTTACCATTTCTGGATATTTAGCACTTTTGATCTTTTCACTCCAGTGTCCCCCATACCTACCACTATTTGTGGCTTAACCAGTTGGATGGGACCCTGAAGACAGCACTGATTTTTTGAATTAGACCAAGAATCGAGCAATCCCTGTTTCGGCACCCCCAGAGGTATCGTTTCACTTGGAGGACTTTGTGATTACAAGCGTATTTAACATCCCCCAGTCACCATCAATGAAGACGGTGGATCTTCAATCCAGCCAGGATTGAACCCGGAACCCTCCGGTCACAAGTCCGACACCTTACCGATCAGACCAACACCTTTAGTCTGCCAACTGTTACCCTCTGCACTGCAGTCAAACCACATCATAATTCACACCAAAAGAATGATGAAATAGTTTACTGTAATCAAGGAATGGTGCAAAGGCGCCCATATAGGGGGCAAGGGCGGGGACTCGAGCCCCCCCCCCCCTGGAAATTAGCACTTCCTTGCTTTTAGTACTTTTTTCTTTGCAAAAATATAAAAATATTTCTTCTCCAGCCATTAATGAATAAATAATTGAAAATGTCAAATTTTAAAGACTAATCTGTCCTGAAATCTGCCTCCATGGGGAAAATATCCTGCTAAACCATGGTTAAAATTTCTGAGCCCCCCCCCCCTTACAATTTTGCATATGGGTGCCCATGGAATGGTGTAAACTTCTGTCAAAAAATCAAGGGGGGTGTCACACCCCACTCAACCCCCTCTCACTTTGTCCCTTCAAACAGTCAAAAAAATTTGTACTCAAAACTCCATATTTTTCTGCATGACCCCCTCCCTCCCAAAATGCAAGTCTGCATCTACTATGGACTCATTTCAGAGTGCCAAGTGTATTTAATCTTTTTATATTGCTTAATTTATTGTCAAATTTTTAATGCATTGAATGTTTACCAACCTTTCTCTACTTTCCTGAGTAACAATCCTTTTTATTATGTTCTAGGCTTAGAGTACATAGGTGTAAATAAACGAACATTTGTCATAATTATTTGGTCCATGGGATACATCCTATTCTCAGCCATTTGCCCATGGATAGCATATGGTTTGCGTGATTGGCGTCTTCTTTGTATCATTACATCTGCTCCACTTGCTATTGTGCCAATTTGTGGAAAGTAAGTTGATTAAGATTCCTTTAGGCAGCAACTTAATTATTTGCTTCAATTAATGCATGATGTTAATAGTAACAGTTATGAGAAAACCTTTTGTGTGTATAAATTTATGCATTTAGTGTGGAAACCAGTTCAATACATGAATTTTCCTTGTTTTTCTCCCTAATTTGATTTTTTTGTTCGGAAGGGGGGGGGGGCTTTCCATAAGTGATGTCATACTTTTTTTCAACATTTTTGACCAACCTTTTGTCACAAAGGGTCATTTTCACCTTGCTGTCTCCTTCTTTTTGTCACATGTCACACTACTTTTTATAAATGAATTCTTATTCAAAAAATATGTGATGTCACACTTGTTACCCCATCCTCCCCCCTTGTCGCAAACTCACAATACCCTCAAAGGGTGACATCATTTGTGAACAGCCCCTGGATACTCTCATTCAACGAAGCAAAGCCTGATCATGCTGGAACACATCCAGCATGATCAGGTTGAAAGTTTGTCAAAAACCAGTTTTGTTGCAGAAAACAGCTTACCATAAATATTTTTTGCTTAACCTGCAAAATTTAAAAACGAATTGACCTCATTTTGTACTAAACGCCTCAAATCTTTCTGATGCAAGCCTTTCTGATTAATTTTTACTTCCTATTTTCTTCCTGTATTGCTTTAATTTTATGTTATTAATGCTAAACCCTTGGGGAAAAAAAGGGTTGTTGTTGTTGTTTTTTTTTTTTTTTTTGAATTTGAATTTGAATTTAGATCCAAGCAAAGTTTAGTTTGATAGAATTTCTTTTGTGAACATATATTTTTGATTTTCCAGATGGATTCCTGAATCTGCTAGCTGGTTGCTTACTAGAGGTAGAAGAAAAGAATCAATACAGCTCCTTAAACTGGTGGCAAGGATAAATCAAAGAGAATATCCAGATGAATTTGGAGAAAGCTGTCATGTATGCAAAAACTATTTTTATAAGTTAATTATTGTTTCTTTCAGGTTTTAGCCCACACTTTAATTACAAACCCATGAATTGCAAAAAAGACCTTGCCAATGTCACATATATAGAGAGATATTTAATACGAATTTTCCTTTTAAAAAACTATTTTAGAAACTAAACTAGCTTAATAACGTTTGCAGTTGTGCTAATCAAGCTTAAATGAAGTGTTTCATTTGACGTTCATATATGGGTTAGTTAATTATCTATGTTTACTAATTTCTTATTTCAACCTGTGACTTAAAAAGTATGTAATATACGTTTATTTTATGTTATTTATTATTTTTTATGGCTTTTTATTCAGTTTTCAATCGAAATTTCCTCTTGAAGCTTAACATTTTTTTTCTTTTCGAAACACGTTATTTATTACTATAAAATGCTCTAAATTGTACTTTTGAAAAGCAGAAATAAAATGTAATTGGGGCAAGCCTAACCTGGCAGTCATTGTAATGTTGTGATTAAGATCTGCATAGCCTTTACAGTACTGCCAGGTTTGGTTTGCCCTAAATATAGTTCGTATGTGTTGGACATAAGAAACTATTAGGACATTTTCGACATGCTGATAAGAAACAGGTATTATGACCTTAACTCTAAGTACTACTTGTACAATATGGAGACCTCTCCCCCAAAGGGACATCGTAATTCTGCATAATACTCAAATTAACAAATTTCCCCTCCGAGGAGAAATTTGTTAGTGATTCTGTGGGTTGGAATGAACATATTTCAGGCATGGTTAGCAAGGTTTCGGACACTACGGCAAAAAACCTGATTTTTACTGTCCTGTCCAAAACTATATTTTAAGAGAATTGTATTTTGTGAGAAAGCATCAAAAACAGAATAAAATGTATCAATGTAATGTTTTATATTGAACATGTTTTCAATGTGAACATTCAACTTATTTATGCAGCTGAGTAATCTAGTTGAATAAAAGTTGAAATATTAATTAAAATTTTGACTTGTATGTATGAGTTTTTTTATTTATTGTTAATAATAGTGACCAAATTTCTCTATGTTTATGCTTGTGTGCAAATGAAAGCAGGGTTGGCATGCTTTTTACCATACTGTTCAAAACCCTTGTATCCAATACTGTCTGAAAGTGTTCAAAACTATTTTTTGAGAAACTGTATTTTGTGAGAAAACATCAAAAACAGAACAAAATATGTCAAAATTATATATTTTTTTCATTATTTAATATATTTATTCAATGTGAACAGTCAAGTATAAATATATATGTAACCTATTCATACATTTCATTTAATCTAGTTACGTAAAAATTAAATTTTTCATAAAAATTTCAATTTGTACCCATGAGTTTTTTTTTTTTTTTTTTTTTTTTTTTCCCCTCCATGAACCAAATTTTTCAACATTTATGCATTTGGGCATAGAAAAGTGTTCAAAATCTAGTGTAGTAATTGACTTTAATGCAATAAATTACAATTTTTTATAGTTACAGAGTACATTATATTAAAAATATGAACTAAAAAAAGAATAGCACAAGTTTTAAAATATAAGTGTGTGATCATCAATTTCTTGTTCTTCAATTTATGATTTAAAAACTAATTTTCATTAAAACATCATGTAAAACTTGTTTGCACAAACCATTAAAAAAACTAAGCTCTTTTTTTTTTTTGGCACCTAAATATTGCACGTTTAATAATATTCTTTGAGTTATAAATGGAACTGAAATTAGTTGTATTGGTAGTATTGTGAATTTCTTTTCAAAACTCTACCAACTGAAGATTTTTTTAAATGAACATTTTGGAGAAAAATATTATCAAATACTCATTAATTAAACCTCATTAATATCTATATTAATGCATTAACTACATTGTAGTTAATACAAATTGATTAGATTGCACCCCTTTAGCTTTAGTATACTTTTGTACAGTTTTAGACAGTTCAGTTGGATGGTAATGACCACCTGTCCTGTCCTAAACCAGTTTCGGACAGTCCAAAACCCAACACTGATTTCATGGAGGAATGAAGTTTAATCTCAAATTGAATTTGACCTAAAAAAAGTGGAAATGGCCTTTTAGGTGAATTAACAAAGGGTTAATTCACCTCAATGGTAGCACATGTTAGTTATTTTACATTATGCAAATTAAAATTTCACTTGCCTTATTATCTGTGAAACTGAATGAGTTTTGTTATGTATGGTATTACGCTGCCTGCTTATCAATAGTTGAATGAAAGTATGCTTATGCTCTGTAAACCTTCAGTTATTTTCTACTTTCTTCCTTAAAAGTGATGTATGCTTGACATTTTTCGTTTGTACACCCAAGAGCTTCAATGTAATTAACTGAGAGTTTATACAAACTGGAACTGTCTGCAGAATATTTGTTTAGCAGTTTTGAAAATTTTCCCCCCATGCTATTTTTATGGAATCTGAATTCATACCACGCCATACCTCCTCTTTTCAATTGAAATCTTATTTTCAACAAATTTTTTCCTTTGGGGGCTGTCCATAAATTATGCCATATTTTTAAACTATTTTGACCTCTCTCCTCTCCTGTGTTACAAAACACTTCATCTTGCCCCCCCCCCCCCCCCCCCCCCCCCTTCTCTTGTCAGGGTGAAAGTGGCATACATGTCTCTCTGTTTTTCAGTAGCAAAATGTTATTTAAAAGAAAAAGTATGTTACGTCACTCTTGCTTCCCCATCCCTCCCCTTTGTCACAAACTGTCACAATTTCACAAACACCTTGTCCCTTCAAAGTATGACATCATTTGTAGACAGCCCCTTGTGTCAAAAAGCAAAATCTTCCACTTTCCCCATTTTTTTGCACATTTGCCCCTTTTTTTCTGTCAAATTTGTCTTCTCTTCTGAGCAGTGATGTTCTTATCAATTTTTCTAAGGCTCTACTCCCAGTAATCCAATACGCACAATTTGTGTATGTGACCATATACATAGTATGTCATAATATGAAAATTTATGAAGCTTGAGGGGATACGCTATAAATCAAAAAAATGTTTGAGAGTATACGGCATATATGGAGTATACCCTATGGGAACACCACTGCTTCTGAGTGGTAGTTTGCTATTTATGCTTGAAAAACCACGCAAGAAAAAAATGACACTATATCAAGATGGAAAGACTTCTGTGTGCATAAATATCTGTGACATCCCTTCGTTTTCGATATGTGTGGAAAAGTTTTTGATATCATTTCAAGAAAAATACAATAAAAATGTTGTATTTTCCAATTGCATTACTTTTAACGATTGATTGCATGTATTTTTAAAAGGGGAAAAAAATTTTATCACGATTTTATATAAAGGATTCTTTTTCTTCTACTTTTCCTCTCATTTATCTCGCGTATGAATTAAAATGTGCATTCTTTTTTGTACCCTTTAAAATTTAGGTATGATTTTAAAATCTTATGAAATTTTTATAATAGAAATTTATATAATAATTTTAATAATATTGTAATTTTAATAAAAACTTGAAAATTTGCAAGAAACATGGCGTTGAATACAATTTTAGAATCTGAAAAATCTTATAAGGCTTAAATTTTCAATTGATATTGTTGAAGTGAAGTGAAAAAGGGGGCACTTGAAATGTGCGCGAGCACTGGACCCACTGATGTATTGTACTGTAAATTGATATTGTAACTTTTTCTCCTAACCGAAGAATGAACTGTAGACCAAATATTTAACTGATTGTGGTAGACTTATAGTATTGCAAATGTTTCAAGTGCAAGGGGCTTCACAACACAGAGGTTTTGAAGGGAACTTAAAAATGCAACCAATGCCCAAATAAAAAGTTGTTTTAAGCAGTTCCATTGATCAGTAATATTACATTAACTTGCACTGCATATAAAGCCTTAGAAAATAAATGCAAATGACAGTAGTTTTAATAGGACAGCAGTATTTTCCAAGCAAAGTAGTATTTCCAATTTAATAAAATGCAACTAGCATTCTTTCATGAACTTGATGGTGAAAAACATACTCGCACATTTTGAAATTTTAATACTACTCCAAAAGCGAATTTTTCTGCATAAGATGGAATTTGTTCAGAACCTTGTTTTTTCTAATTGTATGTTTTGCTTCATATTACAACTATGCACATTTCTCCTTCTTTATGTAAAAAGATAGATTATGCAACTATTACTTTTAAAAACATGGAATAATCAACAACACTTTATTGAAGAGAGAATTCGGAAATAGAAAAAAAAAAGATTATTTCAAAAGGATAATAACAAATTCTGTTTCCAAACTACAATCCTTGATTGTAAAAAATAATAATAATAATTTGTTTGAATGTACCTATGAAATATTTCTAATTTTGCACCTCTTTTTCTATAATCATCCTTTTTTTTTTTTTTTTTGTCTTCCTTGTAAATACTGCCTTTCTTTTGAAACCTGCATAATAACATTTTCAATTTTTCCTTACCTTAGGCAAAAGCTGATGAAGCAGATATAAATGCAAATATTTTAGATTTATTTAAAACTCCAAAGCTGCGACGAACAACTTTAGTTTTAGCAATTACATGGTAAGTTTGTTTTTTCTATTTTTCATTTTTTAATGCAGGTTTCTCTCATACAGAATGATTATAACTAAAGTTCTGATTTCAAAACACTATTTTAAAAACTACTGGTCAGCAGTATCTGCAGAAATGTGTTTTTGAGATGTTTGAAGAAATGCGTTTTGGATTCAAATCGAATAATAGGGAAATGTTTGAACAGTGGAAACCAAATAAGCAAGCTTGCACAATAAAGCTAACATACAATAGATGACAAAAATGCCAAAAAAAAAAGAAAAATTTGCAGTTATTGCCCATTTACCTGCCCACGGCAGAGAATGGAATGATGCTTTGCAGGCACAGTTGTGAGGCCATGGTAATTTGTTTGGCAAAAGAAAATGTAGTTCGAAAATGTGCTGATAGATGGCACTGTTGCAGTAATTAAAGAGGGAAAGTCTACTAAAGCAGGAGAAAGAGAGGAGCTTGATGCAACACGTTCCTTACAGATGATTAAAGCCTTAGGTGTTTAATGTGCCCTCGCGCTTTGTTCCGCTACTAACAGGTACCTTAACCCTCTGATGGTCCTGGGTCATGAGTAAGATGCATGAAATCCTTCCCCATGAAAAACTTATTTTTAGTAGCTTGCCATGTAAATCAAGAGCCCTACCTCAATGCCTAGCTATTGCCCTGCACTTTGGACCGTTTGACAATGAACACTTAGCATTAGAAAAATAAGTGTAAAATGCTTTTGAAACGTGATCGGTAGGGCATGATAAGACATTCAAAACCATTAGTGAGTTAAGCACTAAATGGCATATTCTACCCTAGATCAAAGCCTATTTGCTGATTGTATACACTGGTGTGCAAAAGTTAAGGACGAAGTCGAAAAATTAGCATATCAGCTGAACGAAGAGGCAGAGCAGACAGAAAGACCAATCAGGAGATTAAGTAAGGTGATGTACGGTAGCACATGCGCAGATATGCAGGCAGACGTAATGGGGAAGTGTCTGAGTAGTATGAAGCGTGTTGTCGGTGTAAGATCAGTATTTCTGGCAAAGAGATTGCACGCCGTATAGCAGTTAAAATCACACCGAGTTGCTGCCTCAGCGAGAAATGGCGAATAATCAATCTGTGAGACGACATCTGGATGCTTTTACCTGAGGTGTTTGCACGACACCCTATATGGTGTGTACCTCTAACACCTGCCCATCGGAGAAGGCATTCTCTGTGGTGCCGGAAACACCGGAATTGGAGAGAGAATGAATGGGGACAAGTACTCTTTACAGATGAGAGCAGATTCAGTCTGAGTAGCGATTCTCATCGCATACTCATCTGGAGAGAGCGGGGAAGCCGCAATCATCCCTCAAACATCATTGAAAGGGACAGGTATGGAGGTCGCTGTGTTCTCGTTTGGGGAGGCATCATGCTTGGTAGTCGTACAGACCTTCACATCTTCGACGCAGGTTCAGTCAACGGGACCCGTTATTGTAACGAGATTCTTCTTCCATATGTGCGTCTTTTTAGAGGCACTATGGGTCCGCAGTTCCTTTTCATGGATGACAATGCACCATGTCATCGCACAGTAGCTGCCGAACAGGTCTTAGAGAGTGAGGATATTGAACGCATGGAACGGCCGGCTCGATCTCCGGATCTCAATCCCATCGAGCATGTATGGGATTTTCTAGGGAGACGCTTGGCAGCTCGTACCTTACCAACAGTAATGATTCGGGAGCTTCGATTGGCACTGCAAGACGAATGGGCAGCAATACCTCAACAACTCATTGACACCATCATTCTCAGCATGGGCAGACGCTGTGAAACCTGCCTAGCAGTCGGGGAGATCATATCCCCTACTAAAGACAGGATGTTTCTTGCTGGACACCCATCACAGGGATGTTTCGGCCTTCAGTCGCATTGCACTCCATGCTACTTTTTCAATAAAGTTTCTTTTTATCCCTCTGATTTCTCTTGTAGTAAGTGTTGCTTACATTACACATGTCCTTACGTATTGGGGATCTTACGGTATTAAGTGTGTTGATTTGGAAAGCTTTTGTACAAAGTTATTTTGAAAAAACCGTCTCGTCCTTAATTTTTACACACCAGTGTAAATGTGGTGAACATGTCAGGTCTTAGTAATTGCATACTTCCGCTACAGAAACGTGAACCCGACAGTGCCCCCCACCCACCTCCTCCCATTAATCGAAAAAATTTGGAACTGTTTCTTTTTCTTTGCTTAACAAATTCCCATCGCTTCTCTGGTGAAATATCATGTTATTCTGATCAAGGCTGTGGAGTCGGAGGAAGAATGACCGACTCTGATTCCTTTACCCAAAACCAGTTTGACTCCGACTCCATGCAAGCACTGGCAGAGTTACGGACTTTGAGGGATAATGTACGACTCTGAGCATTGAAAGTTTAAACATGTGACTCCTTTACTCCAATTCCAAATGTAAGCACTGGCAGAGTTGAAGACTTAAGGGAAATGACAGACTCCGAGTCGTGAAATTTTAAACGTTCAATTCCCGACTCCGACTTCTTGACCCCAAAATCAGTCCGACTCTGCATTGTCTGCAGCCCTAATTCTGACCATTAGTTTTTAAATTAGAGTGTTTAATAATCAGCACTTTAATTATAACTGTCCTGTCTTTTGTTCATTTAAATATTAATAATTTCTACTAAATAAATTAAAAATGACAATATACTTTGCTTTCTAGGTTTGTTGTTTATTGCTGCTACCATACAAATACCCAAAATGCTTCAAACTTGGGTACCAATGTTTATGATTCTTTTACATACAGTGCATTAGTTGAGGTCCCGTCCCTTTTAGTTATACTATTTGGAATAGACTGGTTGGGCAGACGTTGGCCTATAATATTGTCATCTTTAGCTGCTGGCATTGCAGGAGTTATTATTATGATCATCCCTCAAGGTGAGAAATTATCTTTTTAAGCTTGTTGTCTTTGCTACACTTGCAATCAAATTTTTAAGAAAAAAAAATACTGAGATATTTATTTTCTTTGCCTAACATGACTACTTTACTGCAGTGTCTATTTCAATTGGTAAGTTGAAGCATGATATCAAAATAATTTTTAAGTTTTTGACTTCATGCTTAATTGCTTTTCTCAGTGGCTGTGCTTAAAAAAAAAATGAATGTTCAAATTTTAATCATTTTAAAACTTTGGCATGCTTTTACAGCTTTATAAGAAAGAAAGCATGCTATTTAAAATTTATAAACACCATTCATTTATATCTTATACTGCATGTTTTTAAGTATCCTGGATTAGTATTTAAATAAAAATGTATCTTTTGCCAGTAATGTCATTTAAGTTTTTTTTCCTTAAATGTTTCAGTCATTAAGTGAATTTTTCATTGTTTCACAAAATTTTGCTCAAATATTTTGACAGGTGCATGCTAACATAATTATGTATTTTGAATCTTTTTGCCCAATTTCTATCCTTTTGAACACTTTTCCATTTCTTCAAAACAATCATTCTGTGATTTTTTTTTTCTTTATTGAATAAATATTGAGGAATTGATATGAAGTAAAAAATGATATTGAATAACAAACATATCATTTTGCACAATGTTTTTTTTTTTTTTTTTTGATGGTCACTTCACCAAATTGAAAATTCCTTTCTAAAAGCATGCATTGAATTCAATTGTGAGAAAGTTATCAAGTTGTCATTTTATTGCCTGTATTTTTTTTCAAGGGAATTGGCTGTTTACCGGAAGTAACTTTCATAAAAAAATATTCAAATGTTGAGTCTTTCATTTATAAAAGATAATGTAGTCAAAACATCATCTGACATACAAATTTATAACTTTAGTCGTAATTATTCTTTAGAGAACAAAAAATTATCTTGCTTATTTCAGTGCTAAGTGACTAGATCAACACGAGAAAAAATAATGTTTTAGATTATCAGTAAAATGAAACCTATTATTATTTATTTTTTACCAAATCAGTCAACCTCATTAAATAAAGAATATAAAATACCAAGTTTGCTTCAGGTGGCTTTTTCTAAAAGTGAAGATATTCTATGGGCAATTTGTACATAAAGTAGACCCTCATTTTAAGCAGGTTTATTTTATGCAGATTTGATTATACACTATTTAGGATTTGAAGTTTTTATTTTGTTTTAAGCGGATGCGGCTTTGTGAAAAGATAATTTCCCCTCTTTCTGCGTTTAAATTCATGAGATTGCAGATAACGTGCAATAAGCTGCATTTTTGTGATAAAATAGGTGAGCTTGGCCACAGGAGGCATTTTCTGCAATTGGTTCTAGAGCTATTTCTCAGAAGTACGAAGTAGTCAGTGAATTGTACAAATTTAATAATTGCACAATTCACAGGGGTCACTGGAAGAAGAGCTTTTCAAGGAGGAGCAAATCAATGAGGATACCAACATTATAAACACACAATCAAAAACTTTCATATCGAAAGTTGTGTGCCATTCCTAGACTATTGTAATTTGTTAGTGAAGGAAGATCCTGTCGCTGAAGTGATGTTAGTGATTATGGATGCGGTAATGACTAAAGAGCTACAGAGAAAAATAATGACTGCACTATCATAAGCAACGCCTTTTATAAACACTAAGTTTATTCATATCTTCTTTATGTACGTTGAGCGTATGTATCGAAATAATTACACATTAAACTTATTATTTGTTTATTTACTATTTTATTCTTTCGTTGTGGTTTCAAATGGTAATAATTATCAAAAAAGTATTATTTTTAAGAATACTAATGAACATTTTTCCATTTTGTTTAGATTATACAAAAACATATCTAGGCTTAGCCCTTATTCAAAGAGTAACTTTAACCATTGTTTACAATGTCATTATGCAGTATTCTGCAGAACTTTTACCAACTGTGCTTCGTGGACGTGGTCTGGCCTTCTTAAGACTGATGGGTACTTTAGGGCTCTACCTAAGTCCTTCCATAGTTTATCTCGTAAGTTGTTTTGAACATAAATCTTTATAATAGTATTATGAAAAAAAAACTCTGAGTAAGAAAATTATTCTAAATCACTCATATTGATTTAAGTATGTTATATACAGTGAAACTTCGATAAATCAAAGGAAAAACGATATATTGATGATTCGGCTTATTGAAAATAAAAACAAACTAAGAATAAAAGAAAATACTACCACTGAAACTCATTAAATTTATATTATTAGCAAAAATGGATAGAAAACTATGTTAAGGAGATTATATTTCAACATGGCATAATTAATGTGTAATCTAATTATGTAAATTCAAGAGTTTTATAGGTTGGAAAACAAATTACATTTCTTTGCTAAAAATTTAGATAGAAATTTCTACTTGCAAAAAAAAAATATTTTTTTTTAAAACATCTGCAATTAATCATTGCTTCTGAGCAGAAATTTGTGTTTTCATTAAATAGTACTTGGATACTTTTAATGACTCAAAGAAGGGGTCGGGAACATTCTGACGGGATTCGATAAAAATGCACAACATATATGCTGTTCTTCTTGCATCTTGAATAGGTAATTTTATTCCGCTGACCACAGTTCCTCTTCACCACCAAAATCATTTTTGGTATTTCTCCTTATGGACAATCAAATATCTACAACAGTACTCTATAGGGTTTAAGCCGAGTTCAAAAGTTCTTTAGCAAAAAAACCGAAAATTGTCGTTTTAGCAAAATGCAAAAATGTTGGAGGATAATGAATACATTCACACATCTTTCTAACTGATTCAACGTGTTTCATCTCCACTTGAAAACTAAAATTCGGCTATGACATCTTTACAGAAATAAATGCAGTAGCTTTTTTTTTTTTTTAATTTGAAAATAAAAATTTAGAATTGTACTTACCTTTTAAGAGAACACAAGTTTGATTTTCAAAACGTTACATTTTCCCTCCCTCAAAAAATGTTTGTTGGGGGGAGATAATGAATAAGACTGTCTTGTTGTGTCAGATTTTAAAAAATGGAACTAATATCACATACCCCACCCTTGGCGACCTTTTCCTGTTGGCGCCAAGAAAACGATGTATGACGATATATGTCATACATAGTTTTTAGCGATGCTTTTTTAGCCCCAACAGGAAAAATTCAAATAAAAAAACATGATCAAAGCACTTCAGAACACAATATATATAAAAACAAAATAAAACCACAACAAAAAACATCGCGAATATACGCTTCAAAAATACCAGAAACTAGAAAGTTTTTGTACACAAAGAAAAATTACTAGAAAGTACTTAAAATGCTTAAATTATTAAAACTACTATAACAGCTCACCAATGAAATATGTACCAATAGAAACAAAAGCTATTTTCCAACATGCATTTCATCGAACAAAAACCTCTCATACTCTGCTGAAAAAGAGCAAAGCGATTCAAATTGGGATGTTTAAAGCGGAAAACATCCCCAAAATCAATAACTATTTCACCCAAAAAAACGCTTGGTTACTATAATTTCGATGTATGAAAAGTAGAAATGTCTCAACAGAACAACCCAAACATAAACAATATAAAAATACCATACATTAATTTGCTATCCAGGCATGCTTTCAAAATACCTATTATAGTTCACGTAAAATAACACCTTCATATTTTTATAAAATGCCAGAGTCAACTTATTTTCAGAAATTCGGTACCTAAAGGAGGCACGTTTATAGAATGTCTAAATAATTCGTGGCATCGATAAGAATCGACTTTTAGAATAAAATAACCGTACTATTTTTGTATAATTAACTTACATACAGTAAAAATAAAGTTAAAAACTACAAGAAACCCTCAAGATTTTGTAAACACAAAGAATTTCGGAAGTGAGAGTTCTTTTTTCTAGAATTTAAAAAAAAAACTTACCTTTTTATGGTATAAAGCCTCACACTCATTCTGAAACAAAATGAAAATGACACCTAACAGATACACACCAAGTTGGAGTTTACTTTTAATTAACGTTCAAGTTTGAAGAAAATGGTATTTTCTAATATTTATTCATCAAAACACAACTGCTGAATTTAAACTAACACAAAATAAGCTTTCCTGTAAGGTATATTGCACGAAAAAACAAGAATCTCTCCTGCATGAAACCGATAACAAGTGAACAAGTTTGAACAGATCTAAGATTGCCTTCGGGTCGTCAAACACAGGTTAGTTAGGTCAAGGATGCCATGCTTAAAAAATTATCGCCTCATTGGCGAGAAAAATATTTCAATTTTGTGCAAAAAATCAGATGTCGCCAAATGGGGGGGGGAGGGTATATCACATCTGTACCAAAAAAATATATAAAAAGAAAATCGCCACGCTTGCTTCCTCTCGAATTGTGCATTGTTTTTATTATTTTTATTTTTGAGCAAAAATGCCTTGCTTCATTTTCATAACTTGAATAGCATTTTGCGAAAAATGACTGTAGCCGAAACACTGGTACTCCAACTAAAGTTTCGTCATCAACTGCAATAAAATCGTAAAATCTGTGTATAAAGGAATTTTCCTTTTCTTTTATAAAAAGTTCAACTCATTTTGTAAGTTTGTCAGAGATTCACTTGGCCCATACGCCTTTTGATGCAATGGCACCATTTTCTTTCTTTTTGGTCATTCCATTTGGGAAAGCAACAATTTCTACTTATGGAGTTACTTTATCAAAAGAAAGTTTGACAACAGTCATAAAATAAAATTTGGTTTATGGAAAATAAATAATATAAATTCTCCATTCATTTGGACGGGAATCAAGATTAAATTCAACTTATCAAAGTTTTCGGCTGATTGAAGTTCACTTACCGAAGTTTTACTGTATTTCTTTATACTTTATAAATTTATTATACAGTAAAATCCCTCTAATGCGGACACTAACGGGACAATTTTTTTCTCCGCAATAGAGAGGTGTCCGCAGGGCAGAGGCTTAATAATGTTACTTGCATTGGAACTGAGGAATTACAAATCGTCCGCATAAGAGGGGCGTCCGCCTTTGAGCTGTCCATTAAGAGGGGTTTTATTGTATATGATAAATAGAGGATTGACATTTTGAATTTTTCCGTCAAGTTATATACTCAATGTAAATTATATCAAAAAAGAAACAACCCAAACCACGCTCATTTACATGAAAGTACATTAATTTTTGATGGGGGGGGGATGACCCCAACTCCTCTTGATTCTCTGGCGGAGTTGGATGAAAAGTTTAACATTAAAATATATTCATTAAGCATTTTGAATTGCTATCTTTAAATTAACAATAAGTTTAAGATCAGTCACAAAAAACCCCAGCCAAATGTCGAAGTTTAAAAGATGGTCAGCCACATGGGGGGTGCTTTCATCTGCTGTGGAAAAAAAGGGCAGTAGTGAGATTTCACCTCCCCCAGTTGGCTTTGTATCTTGAAAACTAGAGCTAAAACAGTAAACTCCTGATTATCCGCGGCCTTTCACCCTTTCAACAACAAAAATTCTGTGGAGATTAATTGAATATTGATTAATGCACACATTTTTACTTAGCAAGTGCAAAATACCTTATTTTAAACATTATTTATTTCTTCCCTCTCCCTTCCAATGATATCAAACCTGCCAAGGTCACCCAAAACTGACCAATTGAAACCTGCTTTTTAGATCTACACTACTAACTGATTTTTAGATGTACACTACTTGTGCTTCTACATATATACATAAGAATTTAATAAAGTCTGGTATATGTTTTTTTATTCTATGTATGTGTTCCAGGGGTGCCCACCTTGGGTTGGAGACACGGGTCATTGCGCAGACTGCGCCATTAAAATCTTTAGGGAGGGCTGTTAGTATTTTCCTGGGGTTTTTTTTTTTTTTTTTGAGGGAGGGGGGGGGGGGCACTTTTGTGTATTCCCTTCCTTTATAAAACATGCTGATCTTGAAAATAAATAGTTATTTTTGGAAAACCCTGTACTAACAAATTGAATATTTCAGAGACGGACATATACCCGCAACAACAGCACATATTTGTTTCACTAAATATATGTTTCGTGTTACTCTAATTACTGTGAACAAAGAAATTCTTAAAAACTAAAATTATATTCAAAGTTAACAATTAAAATTTTGTGCTGTTACAGTGAAACCTGTGTAAGTTGAACACTTGCAGTGCACTACTTGAGTTGTCAACTTAAACCGGTGGTCACTTATAGAGGTTGATTTATATGATATTGGTCTAATTCTGTACTTGAAAAAAGTGGTCAACTTAGACAGGTAGTCAACTTACAAGGGTGGTCAACTTTACAGGTTTTACTGTACTAAGAAATTAAATATTATTTACATATAGTCAAAAATATAAATAACACTTTTTGAAATTCTTACTCGCAATATCTCTTCAGAAAAATTATTTGATAATTTTACAGTTACCTGGATGAAATAAGTTTTCATTTCATTGAATTATTATGAAAATAATCTTTCAAATATGCAATGTAGTATTGATTTCAGTTAATAATGTTCTGTGTGATTCATAGGCCCTTAAGATGCCTGGTTTACCTCTTTTAATATCTGGGGTGCTGCTTTTTGTGATAGCTATCATAACTATTATTCTTCCTGAAACTTTACACCAACATTTGCCTCATACTATAGAAGATGGAGAAACGTTTGGGAAAAATCAACATATCTTCGAGTGCCCATGTTTAAATAAAAGGTGAGAGTTACCACTTTTACAATAATAAATAAAAGGTTTATCTGGTTTAGAACATTGAAAGCGTCATTATCAATTTTTGGCAGGATTGAGAAAACAAACAAAAGAAAATGCACGTTATAAAAGATTTTAAATTATTTTAATTAATTTGTATTTAAATAAGCTTTTATTGTTTTTTTTCCGATCAAATGTTTGCTTATTGTAAACAACCTTTTTATAAAAATATCTTATCCAAAATTCTTCAGAATTTAGTTCTGAAAGTTAAATACTTATTCTCCTCTAGTACTACAAGCAAAATATAAATCATTAACCAAATTGTGATAGCTTTTTTACTTTCATGATAAGAGGCGCATGAGAGATTCAACAAAAGATTTCGTACAACCAAAACACAACTTATTGGCTGTCGGTCAGCACTGGCAGCACATTTACTTTGTTAAATTGAGATGATTATTACTAATCTACAGAGATGAATTGCATTTATCAAATGGTTTTAATTTTCTAAAGAAACATAGATTTTTAAACTGACTCAGTAACCCCTCTGTATAGTGCACTTGTCGGGAAACAACAAAAAAGTTTGATACATTCAAAATTGAGAGAGTGTGAAATTCCGTTACAACGAATACCAACACAACGAAATATCCGTTTCAACAAATTAAATTTTCAGTTTGTTTAACCGCAAAAACCTTGCTTGAATTCGATTAAGACAAAATTACCGATACAACAAATAAAATTTGCATTCCCTTGGAGTTTTTTGTAACAGGATTTCACTGTACACTGGACACTGGTTAATTGAATCAATCGCTTTAATGAATCCAATCGTCAAGTACAGAACAAAATCCAGCTTTATTGAATTATCCACTTTATGGAATCAAAACTTGAACAAATGAAATTCATATAAGCGGCAGCCACTGCATAACCAATCAAATAATTTGTTTTTGTACAAAAAAATATTTGCAATTACAACAAACTTAATCAAACTTATTAGGATCACATACTAAAACAAAACAAGAAATTTAGATTACCATTTTTTTTAATTAAAAAATTCCAAATAATGTGCATGATGTTATGAGGGGTTATTTTAACATTAATAGAAAGTTTTTCTCATGATAAAATTATACAGGAACTGGCATAATAGTATTCAGGGCCTGATTGATGCACTGTCCTACAGGTTTATGAACCTGGGTGCCACAACCCACACCATAAATTTCTTTCTTCCCTTTTTTGAAAATGTGCAGGTTTTTTCTTTTTTGGTGAAAGGGCTCTAATTTTTACCTGGACCTGAGCATCACTTTGGCTTAGTCAATCCCTGGGTATACTTAGTTTCAAATTGTAATAAATAAAGCAGCATAGAAACATTTTTACCATCTTATGACCTATTCTTACTATTCATTTTCACTACGATGGTCAATTTTCCAACGGTGTTAACCTTCACAAGTTGTTGTTGTCTTTAGTGTTCACTCTAGGAAAAAAAAGGGCAGGGTGCTGGCCTTTGAAAAGGGCACTTTTTTAAAAAAGGCACTATTTCAACGCGGTGTCCTCCATCCAAGACCAATGATGCACCACTCAAATAGTACTGAGTGCTCAACCCCCCCCCCCAAAAAAAAGAGGATAAATAACACTCAAAACACCTTGCAAAAATTCAAACAGTCTAGTCTGCACCATGACCCCCCCCCCCCCCCCTTTGATCGCTGTCACCACTGACTTTAGTATTAAATATAATTTCATCCAGAAAACGCACTTGTCTTCAAAATAGGGTTAGTTCACCCCCCCCCCCCCCCACAAATGCCAACTGACCTAAGCACATTTTCCACACTCCATAGGAACATTTAGCTAATGCTGAAACTTGGCTTTGGATGTTTTTCAACAATTTTCAGGCCACAATTTTAACTACTTATAAGAGTAAAAAAAAATTCTAGGCATTTCAAAATCCTTTGAATTTTAATTTAAGAAGCACAGTATTTAATTACGTATCTCCCCTTCCTACCAAAGAAACTGCCTAGTAATGTGCATTGTGCCATTAAATATTTTAGTAGACATCAAAATTGTGATGAGTGTAAATTCTCCTTTTTTAAATGTAGTACACTTCAAATAGAATAATTAACTTAAAATACTGTGTGCAGTGCTTCAAAAAAGCAGTGGTAGCAAGTTGCAAAACTAAAAAGATTTTATTTGAGCTCTATTTCCTAGTCTCTGAGTTGTTCAAACTCATAACACAAATGTGTTGGCAGATGTATGCGCTCCTAAATGCAATGCATAAGCAGCTTGGGCCAAGCTAAGATTTTTATCTCAGACAATTTTTGTGAAAATTTAATATTTCAGCATTTTAATTTTGTGATTTTTTAAAAAAATAAATTGTATAATATTAATGAATGAAAAAGAAACAGTGCAAGATTATTTCAGTTAGAAAAAAGCACAAGTAAGTCAAAAGTATGCTTTTTATTATGTCAATAAGTGTTTTAAATAATCTGTTATATGAATCACACACACATATACAAAGATAATAAAAATACTTAGCAAAAAGGAAAGAATTGAATGAACGTCCTCTCAACGCGAGGTTTCCATTTCAAACGGTTTTTTTTTTTGGGGGGGGGGATGGGGTTAAAAATCCAAGATATTAAAAAAATACCCTTGCATTTTAGCCCAGTAAGCTTTGTACTATGTTCTTCTTAGGAAACAATCAGAAAGTTAACTTTCCAGAAACATGTGAAAAGATTGCTACACAATCACTAGCAATGCGCTAAAATTAGCTAAGCCTAATTTCCACGTGCAGACGAAAAACGGACACAAAGGGCTGAAATTGTTAGGAAATTGTCCTATTCCCTCTCTCATTGTTGATTCTCAAAAGATCAAGGATAGGAAGAAATGAAACAATGATCTCTCCCTTCCCAGAAGACCCCACTCCTTCCCACAACCTTTCAAAAACCAACCCTCAGTAGAAGGGAAGAACATGCCTTTGTTTCCTACTGATAAGCCTGTTTGAATTCTGAGAATCTCATCCCTTCTTCCCCTAGGTATTTGCTTCCCCTTTTGTTTATGGGGCCGTTTTCAAGGTGAAATTCTGGGAACAAGGATAAGACATGGGCGTTTTTGCAGACGATCGCTGGGCAAATAAAATTGCCCCAATATCGCGGCAGGTCGAAACGATGGTTGAGGCATCTTTTTGAAAACAAAAGGTGCAATTTCTTATTTTTGAAAAGGGCAGGGCGCATTTTGCGATCTAAAAGAAGGGCAGGGCACATTCTGCTGATATGGAAAAGGGCAGGGCGCTGCGCCCTTCAAAAACGGCCTAGCAGGAACACTAGTTGTCTTGTCTATAGGAATGCAGTAAGGTTTAAATATTTCCAAAAATTAGGAGGGTGGATTTTGCGAGTTTCGGTACCTGAAGCCTGTATATGACGTTTTCTGACCTTCATGAGTTATGGCTTTTTGTAGTCGCGATGTGAAGCTGTATTTGGTCAGTGAGATATTTCTGGTGATATTGCTGTAAATGACATCCTTCAATGTCTTAATCGCCTGTAGCCTCCCTAAAAGAACACCAGTCTCCAGATGACTCCAAATGATAGCACTATGTAGCAAGGCAAAATCTCCATGTCTGAAGTTGGTCTTTACAACAGCGTAACACTCAGCACTCTTATACCGGCAAGTTTACCCTAGGATAAAAGACTCAAAAATCATCTGCTGCAATAGTGCTCTTGGTGGCCACTGGAGAATGGGTATGCCAGACCTTGTAAAAAGTCGAAGCTCTGGATTTCTGTTTCCATGTGTAAAACAGAAAAGAAAACTTAATTTTTTCTTGCTATAAGTATTTGCTGAAAAAAACTGTCCAGAATTTGATTTTTATAAAAAGCTATGTGGAACAAAAAAGGTATAGATCACTTTAAAAGACTTCACTTTTTGTATCAATGAAAAACATACAGGGTGTCCCCAAAAGACTGCATAAACTCTGCACAGCTAGATTCTCGTTGGGAGTACATAAAAACTGCAAAGAAGCGTTCCTGTACGATTTGTTGTTTACGAGAAAAAAAAAGTATGACGTCACTGCCGATGCAAAAAAAAAAGAAAAAAACACTTTATTGGACATATCAACAACAGTATTTGCCTATATTTCCAGACAATAATGTTTAAAATGTCATTACATGTATTTGCTGTCATACGTAATGTACATATACTGCTGTTAATATGTTCAATAACTTGTTTTTTCTTGCATTGGCAGTGACGTCATACTCTGTTTTTCGTATTTTTCTCGTAAACTATGGATTGCACAGAAATGCTTCTTTGGTCAGATTCCAAAGATGAATCTAGCTATGCAGAGTTTACGCTGTCGTTTTGGTACACCCTGTATATTGAAAGTTTAGGTGCTCCTTCAAAATATTCTAGGTGCTCATTTTTATGTGTTTATGTATCAAGCTCACCCATACTAAGCATTTCTTTCATTTCTGTGAAATTACTGTGCCAAACAAGTTTTATTTCCATTCTAGTTGTAATGCTCAAGATTTTAATATAACTTTTGATAAAAAGAGAAAGTATATACATAGCAGGAAGAATTGAATTTTTTTACCAGGCATTCAAGTTTTAATCAGCATTATTTACATAATTTATTAACTCAAGATATTTTTATTGCAAAGGTTTTTTTCCTTATTGGAGAAAACTTGTGAACCTTAATTCCAGTTTTTTATGTATTTATGTGAAAATTATTTTTAAAATGTACATTCAAATATGACAAATGTTTCTTTTTTTCTTTAGCAACGAAAAGAGTGATGATGAAGTTTCTACTCCAGTAGAATGAAAGCTTCTCCAAACAGCTTTTAACTACTTAGATCTTTTAATTAATTTATTTATTTAGCTAAGCACACTTTATAGATTTTTTATTGATATACATTATTTATTTTAAACTATTTAAATTTATTACTAAATAAATAATCTACATTTTTTTCAATGGATTTTATTATTCTTAGTCGCTTCTTTTTTTCTTTTACCACCACACCATGTAACAGTGAAAATGAGACATTGTGAATTTGAAAAGCAATGAAAGCTAGCAAAAAGAAGCGCACTGCAACAAATGTTATGTTTGTTGAATACATGTATATTATGTCAACTATTTTCGTCAAAACTCAAATTCACACCAAATGCAAGTGATATTATGCCAAGAGTTGACAATCCATAAACTTTTCTTTTTTTTTTGTCAAACGCACACATTTTATTTTAGTGTCCTGAATTGACTTGTTAAAAATTTTTAAAAATTGAAATAGCAGTTGCGTTTTGTTGCATACTATTTATTTATTAATGGCATTCTCGATTTCATCACTTTAAAACTTTTGGCGAAAATAGCTTGTTGGATGTACTCTAGTGGCAATAAATAATTCAAAAATTAGTGTTCCACATACATCAATGAAATAAAACGAAGCTGAAGCTTCTATTTTGGTGTGAAATTAAAGTCTGACATAGCCAAATGTAATGTACCATGCAACTATAAAAATATGATGCAAAATTTGTCTCAACTGTGCCAATTAAATAAAACAATATTGAAATGCACTTAAAATGTAAAACAATCTGTCAACTGAATGAAACAACGTGGAAACTTCTATTAATGAGCATTTTTTGCATGATTACTAAAGTCGCCAAATTTGCACTATTTATTTAGGACAATTTGAAGAGATCCCAAAAAATGGCTTTAAATGGAGACCTTTTTAATTATGTTATAAAAGATTTTAATCTATAGAATTCTGTCTTCAAACATATTGTACGGCATTGAAATCGAATGCCATATGAGGAAGTGAGAAGCGAAGGGGTGTAAGTGGCAAAATTAAAAATTTGGAGATAAACAGTACAAATGGTAGGTGAACCTCTCCCGTCTTGGGGCAAGAGATAGTATCAGTAGCCATGGAAGGTTCTGTTATACAGCATGATTTATAAAAACTTGTCAATGAAAGCCTACCTACAACCTTATCTTAAAATGTGTTTTACTCAAAACTTGAAAATGTCCACTTACATCCCTTTGCCTCATATGATTATTTAGCCTTTTCATAAAAATCACAAAACAAGAGAAACTCTTGAAAATTTTCATCAGTGCATAAAAAACAGAAAACTTGATGGGGGGGGGGACTCACTAAGTTATTACCTTTCAGAAATAAATAGTACCCCCCCCCCCATGATGGAAATACATGAGTTTTAATTTACCAATTACGCACTATTCCTGAAAAAGAAAACAAAAGTTGTTCATGAAAAAGCTGGGAAATAAACGTCTGATAACTCAAAGGTTTTAGCCGGTCCCTTGAGCTATCAAAAGTTGGCAGTATTTTAATTAATTTTGTAATTGTTAGAGTTAAAATTTATTTTATGTTTCAAGTGGGGAAAAAACTTTTATGCTTACAAAAATTTATCTTTATAGAGTTGAGGGATATCTTTTAAATTAATAATTTTTGTTATTTTTATTCCTTTCAATACCTTCTTCTACTTGAACATTTTTGAAATTCTTGTATCTTTTGACTTTATAGAGGAAAATTCATAATTGAAAAGCAATAAATTAATATAAAATTTACAAAGAACTAGATAACTGATTCTCACTTTTACAGGGTTCATACTCAATTTTAAAAATTAAAAGTAAAGAGTTTTGCAGGAGTTCATTGCACTTTTTAAGGACTAGTTTCTTGTTTAAAGAAGCATTTTTTTAAACGCATTCCAGAAAAAATATGTACAACTCAAATATTTTTTTGCTTTCATACAATACATTGAATGCACATACTAAATTTACAGTAAAATATGCATTTACTGCTTCTTAGACTTAAGCCATCTTGGAGTCTAATTCAAAAACTGGGGCTGGGGGTAACCATTGAAATATGTTTAATTTTAAAAATGAATGAAAAATTAGTGATATTAATTAAAAAATTAGTATTTTCTCAAAAACAAAACAGGTTCTAACAATTTACGAACCCCCACCCCCCAAAAAAAAGACTTTAAAGTATAAAATAATTGCTAAAATAAGAACTATAATAAGCAGACTGAAAGTAGTAGAGGCCAAAACAACCTCCCAACAATCAAAATAACTGAAATACTTACAGGATACAAAAGGAACAAAACTTCAAACACAATTTTTAGCAAAGCTTGTGTTTGATTTTGGCATAGAAACATAAGGTTACTCATACGAGATTCAAATACAGAAAATTCAATTTAAATATTAGGGATCCTTTTGAAAAAATTGTACAAATTATTTTAATTTTCAGAATTGATGAAATTTTTGTAGACTATTTCAAAACTTTTGTGTAACTCTTTGCTTAAACATAGAAAACAGATAAATTTTAAGAATTTTTCTTTTAAAAAGTATGAAAATTATAATTCTAGGAAATAGTGGTACCACTGTTTAGCTATTAAGTTGCGCTTTCATCTATTGTATAAAATATGTTAAGTTTATTCATGTTAAGTAATTAATATCTACAAATACTTTCTTATATACAACTTTCTGACATTCAACAATCTTAAAGAGCCTGAATTTTGTTAAAAAACGTTTCAATTTAATGATTTTAATAAAAATTCCAATTAATTTAACTTCTTTGCCTCTTCACAAGGCTTAGTAAGCATCATAAAGGCAAAAAACTTATACCCAAAGCGGATGCAAAGAAATTGCGATTTTCAAAGTAAACGCATTATAAGTATAAAGAACAGCACAAAAAAGAATTTAAGTAATTTATTTTAGAATTGCATTTTAGAGCTCTACAATAAACGTATTATTTATAACAATCGACGTAATTGAAGCAAAAATCAAATTTAACCAGCAATTTAGATTTTAACTTTTTTACTCTCATAAAGGACACAGATTTTGGCTTGAAAATTTTAACTTTGTTATTTTTATAGGAATTTTTAAAAAAATCATTTATTTTCCCGCCAAAAAAGCATAATGAGCATCAAAAATCAGAAAAGTTAGTTCTCATATCCAATGCAAAGAGATTGCTTTAATCAAAATGAAAGCATCAAAAGTCTAAAAACGGCAAATAAAAGAATTTATTAAAGCAGAAAACTTTTTAGAATGGAACTTTAACAAGTCTACAAGATGTTATATTATAATTATGACATAATCATCAGAAACTTGGGAAAAAATTTCGGAGATGGGAAAGAAAATAGTCTAATGAAAAAATCAGATTTCTGATATTGACGAAAAATAGCGAAATTCCAGTAAAATTCGGAATAACGTAATCACTCGTATCGGATTGGTGATAGAAAATAATCTTTAAGGTCATGTAGAATATTTAAAAAAATGAGTTTTAAATGCCCCTATTTTCTTTTCTTAAAAAGCAAGAGTTTGTAAGGAGCGTACGAACCCTGTTTTATGTATCTGTCATGTGTTGCATTTTAATAATTAATTATGCTAGAACCTTTATATTAAAATCATGTCGTAACATTGATGAATTTAATTGAATTCACATAATACATTTGATATGCTCTTTTAAAGTTTATTAAATAACATATGAAAATATTAAAGCAAATGGAATTCACATTAAGTAAATGAACATTTATCAAATTAAGTATGAAGATACAGAGTTACTTTTTCTCTTATCAGATAACAAGCTTGAATGTAATTTTGAAACTTCAGGTTCAAATAAATCATATAACAAAGTCCCATTGGTATCAAACCAGCAACTGATGGATTTTTCAAATTCTGCTTCCCTTGTTTTATTGGTAACTCCATCAGTAAATGAAATAAACAGATGATACATGTCATCAAACCTAATTTAAAAATAATCAGTGAGATAAATAAATATAAAATTTAAAAGTTTCAAAATCATGAATATTTTAGATGACATTTTCAGATATTTTTAACTTCATCCATTAATTTAAAACAAACAAAAAAAAAAGTTTCAACTCTTGCAGCATAATTATTGTTATTATTATTTATTTTTTATTTTATCAATTTATTTATTTATATATATATATATATATATATTTTTTTTTTTTTTTTTTTTTTTTTTTTTTTTTTTGTAGTGCAAAAATTAAGGCATCACAAAATAGAATAAATATTTCAAGCAACAAAATTCTAACATACAATGGTGATGGCGTATTAATATTAACTGGGCGTAGTTATTATGAATTATAAACCTAACTATTATAACAATCCATTGATGCCCTAGCCATCACTTCTGATTTATTCAATGTCATAGCTGTAAACTCTTCTGATTCGTTCGGAAGACTTTTAAATTTCGATATCTTCTCCTGAACTCCCAAGCAGGGTTCAAAAATATCATTTTTGAAAATATCCAATATTTTGATATAAAACCAGTATTTTCAATCAGCACAAAAAGTTTTCAAAATAGTAAATGAATCCTCAAATCACTCCTTATTTTCTTACATTGTTATTACAATAATACAATATGCAGACTTAAAATTAAATCTTCTTTCATTATTTATGTCTAACATTTCATTCAAAATTTTTATCAACTTTAATGGAGTTAATTTAGCATTAGCTGTTGTACTAATTTTTCTTCTTTTAGCTGCTTTTACAGTTATATGATTCAATTTTAAGAACATTTTCCTGAGCAAAATTATCAGAAGATGGTCGAGTAAATTACCAAGTTATCATAACATGGCCGTAAATATACCGTAACATGGGCAAGCCAATAGGCAACAAATTCAGCATACATTATTTAAATATACAGGCAAACTAAAAGACCTTTTAATTTTCTACTGCAGGCAAAACCGTGCAGGTGCCACTAGTTAATAATAAATGAACAATATTACTATCATTAATGTACACTTTTTATATTGAAAATACCGCAGTTAAAAAAAATTAATATTGAAATATCATCTTTCAAATAAATATTGGATATACATTGTGATATATATCATGAACCCTGCTCCCAAGTGAAGTAAATATTTCCCGATCTTTCAGCAAAATAAGAAAATTCCCTAAAAAGGGTGATTAGATTTTTATCTGTTCATTCTTTTCCATTAAATGTAAATGCTGCTATTCCATCTATTGTGTTGTGTGCATGGAAATTTTGCCAGATTTTATGCTTTACCCAAGGTACATAAAGATGGTAATCCTTTCAGACTAATTGTTTCCAATATTCGCACCGCTACTTATAAACTTGCCAAAGATTTAGTCTGTGTTTTCTCCTCTGAGGATTCATAATTTATTCACTATTTAAAATTCTGTTAATTTTGTTAAAAAAATTCCTAAGTTGTTTAAAAAATATATTTTATAGCTTCTTTTGATGACTCCTTATTTATGAACTTTCCAGTCACTGGTTCATTATTATGACTGCAAAGACAACTTTGTAAAGTTCATTTCCCCTTGATGACAATTGAAGATTTAATTTTTCTTACTTGTTCCTGTCTTAAGCAGTGTTCTTTTGTTTTTAATGGAAAATTTTACTATCTGGTTATGGCCTGGCTATGGGAAATCCACTTAGAACCATTCTTAGTGATATTAACATGCATTATTTTGAGGTTAAGCTGTTCCAAAAATTGAAGTTTCAATCTTATATTTGGTATGTTGATGACTGTTTTGTTCAAATGAACCATAATTAGTTTCAGAATGATCAAGTTTTATTTATTTTAAACTCTTTTGATCCTCATATTTAATTCTCTTGAGAAAGGACAAGACAGCATTGAAAGAGAAAAAATAGACTTTGGCAATAATTTAACTCCATTAAATAAATCTTAAATTATCTTAATTCTAATACAAGGATGTATTAAATTAAGCCCGATTAGGACCCGAAATTTGGCAAGACTCAAAACTTAGAAATTAAGATTAGTTTTTACTTTTTTTTCCCGAAAAGAAAAAAGGATCCTGACAAATCTTAGATTTAAAAAAAATGTTTCCAAAGAGGCTTTTTTTTGGGGGGGGGGGGGGGGGGCAGGTTTCCTCATAAGTGATAATAAACATTCTATGTGACAAGTAAACACTAAGGAAGTTCAGAGAAAAATTGGGAACATTTTACTGCATTTTTTAGGAAATAAAAATTAGAAAAAGAAGAAAATGAAATATGTTTTAAAAACTATCGGACATATAATTTTTATACTTGTGTTATGAAAATGTTTCGTTTTTGCGATCATGATCCTTTCACAGTAAGGACTTCCTTGAAATTCTAGTCACTGAAAAATCCTTTTTTAGGGGAGTTTTGTTGATTTGATTTTGGGATGTCGGAGTCGGGAGTCAGTCACTTTCCTTCTAAGTCCACAACTATGCCAGTGCTTGCACAGTTGGGGTCGGACTCATTTTGGGATACAG